>NC_056726.1:911265296-911520296 GCF_019279795.1 Protopterus annectens
GAATCAGGACATATTTCGACTATTGCCCTCTTAAACCATTAGTGAATTGTACATTTCCAAATGTGTACAGGCCTGACAGTCAGTTATATGACATGAAATGCTACCTACATGTCAGAGATCAGCACACTTATATGCCAGGGGAATAAGGTGACAGATGGAAGATATGGGCCAAATACTGGACATTTCTGTACACTTGTGCAGTATGATTCTGCATGCAGCTTACTACCACTCCCAGGATTTGAACCATGGCTGTGAGTGTTAAAAATACAACAGTTCACATCTCAGTTGAGTGTGCTATTTGGATTTTGTTGTCTGTTTTTTCATTGTTTTCTGTCTAAGTCTCTCTCAGTTGTACTATATGACCTCTTGGGATTGCAACATTCATATACAGACATTCCTACACATTTTATTTATGTAGCACAGTGTGGGTAACAGTGCTTAATACAACAGAACTATTAAGTGATTGCAAATCTACATTGCCATATGATACCAGAGTAAACACATGCAGTCCAGCAGTTAGACCTTTATTGTCAGGCTATTATGCTTTTATTTACATGCAACGTATATGAGACTCTTCCTGCTATATTCTCTGGTGTATGCAGTACATGCCTTAAACAATAAAGGTTTTATACAGGCAATTAACTTACTACTACTTTTAGATTTATTTCCTATGACAGTACATGCAAGAGTATTACTAACCTGCCTTGTGTTGCAACCGCTCCAATATACATCCATGGGCATCCTGGTTCATAGCCCGCTCACTTGTCACTGTGAAAGACATAAGAGGAATATTTAGCCATACCTATCCATAATTTACATGAGCTGACAATTATTAAACAGGTAGTGGACTGAAACTTACACACGGCTGGGATTTCCCTTGTCTTTCTAGCCTCTTGTATCCACTGATCCAAGAGATTCCCCTTTCGCCACTTCAGGTCGGCATAGTGATGTCTGACCTGCTCACCAGTTCAGGGTATGCCAGTGGCACTGGTGAGGTCACGGGTGAGATGGTCCCAGGCTTCCACTTTGTATTGGGAACCCTGGTACTGGCCCTGCAGCAGTCTCATGTCATGGTCTTTCACAAGGAGTCCTGCCATTACTCTGGACTCCTGGATGCCCCAGCACTGCACCCAAAAGCATACACCCTCTCGCATTCCAGACATAGTGCTTACAAGGGGTAGCTACAACCAGTTATGAGATGCATTCCTGCCTGTTAGGTTTAAATAGGGATGGTTTCCCACACTTTGCCATGATTGGACGGTTTTGAAAAGGCTACGCTATGGGCAAACCTGCTTACCTAAGGTTGGCATTGCTTAAAGGGGTATACCAATGGGCAGATTGAGTTAGGTAGCCTACACATTGCTTACACCTACTAAGCTGGGCTGTGCAATGCTTAGCATTGCTTAATATTTAAGTTGCATTATATTTGCATTATGGCATTGATTTATTATTCATTACATGTTATAAATGTGTTTGGTATCCATGATTCATGTGTATGGTATGTACACTGTATGGGCTCTTTGTGTTTATTAGGGGATTTCAACACTTGGTGCTGCAGTAACGTTGTCGCCTCACAGTAAGACGCTGTCCTGTTTGATTCTCAGCTAGAGCGTCTTCTGCTTGGAGACCTGCACGAATGGGCGTACCTTCGTTGAAGGTTGTGCATCAGGGCTGGTAACTTGGCACATAAAAATCAACTACCAATCATTAGCGGACCGGAGTTCCGCTGTGGTGACCCCTAACCGGGAAAAGCTGAAAGACACAACAATTACATTGACAACTCACATATGGGCTTAATGCAATACTCCAGTTCACATATTTATGTCCTGTAGTTGGTTATACAATATAAAACTGTATATAGATTCTTTTCACATATTCAGTTTGTGTTTCCTATGGTGAGGATCTGTTTGGTGATACTTCAATCTTATGTACTGCTGTGATGACTTAGTGGTTAACTACTGTGACTATAGTGTACATGGTCATTCAAGACCTGCAAAGGCTGTTTATTTTGTTTCTCGCCAGAACAGTGGCTGATGCATACAGAGTGCTTAAGGCACTTTTAAGCAATTGTAAGTGGGTTTGCATAAAGGTAAGCAATGCTAACTTCCGGTTAAATATGCTTACAGAGAGTTAGCTGCAATATTGCTTAACCTATGTGCACATTGCTTAACCCCGTGCAAACGGGCTTAAACCCACTTACTGCTGCTTAAATATGCTTACTACTGCATAACTATGCTTACTCTTGTTTATTAGTGCTTACAGCCGCTTACCACCACACTAATTTAGACAGTGATGTCTAATGGTTCTTGGACAGGTGGTGGATTTGGCACCTGTATGTATTTATCATTCATTAAACATTTTACCTTCCATTTATATCCCTGATTACCGTGTACATATACTGTATGGGGCACTTGTGATTATCTTTGGACTTTGCAACATTATGACAATGACATCTCACATCTGCATTTAATGCAGTTCTTCAGTTCACAAATATATGTTATGTCGTATGTTATGCAACAGAAAAAATTGATCATACAATGATTTGAAATGGAAAATGGATTGCACTTGAGTGGTACTTAAACCGGGAATGACTGCTCGTAAGCCGAATACTCTGCCCACTATACTATTGCTGTACTGCTTCATTTGCATATATCTTGCTTTTTATCCTCTTGTGCCATTTAAGCTGCATTAAACATAGCTAAGTGATGGGCAAACCCACATACCTATGTTTAAATTTGATCTGTTTCATAAAAAAAAGTCTTCATATTTAGATGTTGTGACTATTGCTCTTGTACACTTGGGGGGATGTTGCTGGGGGTATGCATACACCTATGAGCAGTCTCACTCATTCTTACTCCTACACTGCTGTTCTTGATTGCAGGGGCATGTATATTCTGTGAGCGCTGCTCTCAGACATGCCCCCTGCACTTGTACACGCTCTGTGTCTGTTTAGGAGCACAGGCAGTGCACCTTCATTACTATCCATGGCGCGCTGCCGTCCTGCTCCTAAATGGCGAATTCCTTGCAGGACTAAGCAAGTTCTACATGGAAGGATAGTGAATCCAGGGGCATATGTTTCAAACATCATTTCCAGGTTCTTAATGATGATGCCCTTAACCTCATCTGTCATTACACTATAACTACAAATCATGGCTCTTGACAAATTATCCTCCTTCTCCTTTTTATTTGTTAGACTATCAGGAAACTGAAGAATAGGGAGGCATTTAACAGATCTATCCTCAGATATATCCATCTGAAAATGACTTACTAGTCATTCAGGGTATCATCTTTCCAAAAACATAACTCCCAAATATTCTTACTCTACCATAAAAACTTTGACACAAAGTGTGACAAATGGACCACTTGCCCTTTTATAATGTTCATTTTTTTTTGTCAGCTAGGGTGGTAACTGTCATAATGCAAAAGGCTGTTAGAATAAGTCTCCTTCTGAAAAATTATGGATTCATATAATAAATTGTTCTTATTTTTATAACTTTTAACATCTAAGAAATTAAGGAAATCATAACTCCATTCTCTCTTAAAGTTCAAAAAGGTAGTGGTGTTGTTAATATATTCTGTAACTCCACTGCCCCATATAAAAAAGATGTTATCCAAATGTAAGTAGGTGACTATATATAGGTAAAAATACAGATTTAAAACCATAACTCAGTTCTCACCACTACAGTACAGCATTGCAAAAATGGGGACTGCTGCTGCCCCCAAGCTTATGCTTTTAACCTGTCTGTAGTACTCATTTTCAAACACAATAAAACTGTCAGACAATTCCATGTCCCTACTTACCACCACCATATTAATTTCTTTTCTGATTAAGTTTTAAACCTTGAACCAAAGCCCTAATAAAAAAAGTTGGTAACAACTTGGCAAGGAATGACCAAGAAAATATCTTTCATGTCAGTGCCCATCAAAAGTTGAGTTGCTTCAAATTTAATTAATACAATTAAGCAAGTGTCAAGAGTCTCGTAAAATGTGTCTTTTGTCAATATAAAATTCCTTCAATATCACATCTAGATATTTTGCTTAAGGTTCCATTTTTTGAATATCCAGCTGTCAGAATAGATCTTGACTTGTGGACTTTCAGAATACAAACAAAATACTCTGAATAACAAGTTTATCATCTCTAAAATAATCCATCAAATCTGTGTTAAACCCATGTTCCTAACACAAGTCATGTAACAGTGAATCAGTTCTCTGGTTGGCGATGTTAGCTTCACTGACAGAGGCAGTACTAAAAAAAAAATTACCATTATACAGATACTGTAACATTTTTGAGAGTACACAAAACAATCCATAATAACTATCTCTCTACCCTTGTCTGGTTTCATAACCATCACAGTATCACTGTAATAAAATTAATCAAAATATTTATTTTTCTTCAGCCAAATTATAAAACTTTTATTCCTCACAGTGGAAACCAGCCTAAAATCTTTTTTCACACAGTCCTTCATGCAATGCCACAGGCAGAAGAATTGGGTGGTTAAATAAACTTTATTTCTTTAAATCATTACTTTTACAATTGTCACTTTTTTACCAAACAACACTGAAAAGGGTTTATAATTTGGCTAAAGAAGAGCATAAGATTTTGATTAATTTTAGTTATAATGACGCTGTGAGGATTATGAATCCAGGCAAGGGTGGAGTAGTTATTACGCATTGTTTTCTATACTCTCAAAAATTTTACAGTATCTGTATGATGATATTCTTTTTAGTACTGCCTCTGCCAATGAAGTTAACATCTTCTATTCTATTGGAGAATTGATTCAGTGTTGCGTGACTTGTGGCTGGAACATGGATTTAACAAGGATTTAATGCATTACTTTAAAGTCAATAAACCCATGATTTTGAGTATTTGGGTATTCTGAAAGTCCACAGCTGTCTTCAGAGGATTCTCCCTTAAGACCTATTGTGATGGCTGGGCATTCAGAAATCAAACCATTAGCAAAATATATAGATGAGATATTGAAGGATTGTTTACTGACAGCCACATTTATGAGATTCTTGGCACTTGCTTAATTATTTAGCTTTGTGTAAACATGATGAAACTCATCTATTGGTGAAAATTGATATTAAATATCTTTTCTTGGTTATTCCTCATCAAGTTGGTATTGATTTTTTTTTTTGAGGTTTTGGTTTCGAGGTTCAAAACTTGAACAGAAAGAAATGAATATTGTGGTGGCATGTGTGGACATGGTATTGTCTAACAGTTTTGTAGTGTTTGAAAATGAGGACTAGACACAGCTTAAAGGCATATCCATAGGGGTGGCAGCATCCCAGGTTTTTGCAAATATCATATTATGGTGGTAGGAACTGAATTACATTTTTAAATCTGTGTTTTATCAACATATGGTCAAATACTTAAGATATTTGGGTTATATCTTTATTATGTGGGGTGGTGGGGTTACAGAATTGTGTGAAATTTTTAACATATATTAACAACGCTACTACTTTTTTGAACTTTAAGGGAGAATGGACTTATGACTGCCTTAATTTTATAGATGTTAACATTTATAAAATTATGAACAAATCATTACATAAATTTATATTTTTTTGGAAAGAGACTTATTCTAATAGCCTTTTGCAGTGCGACAGTTCCCACCCAATCTGTCAAAAAAAAAAAAATTACCATAGGGCAAATGGTTTGTTTGTCACACTTTGTGTCTGATGATTAAGGTAGAGCTTGTCAATTTGGGAATTATGTTTTTGGAAAGAGTGTACCCTGAATGGCTAGTGAACAATTTTAAGAGGGATTTCTCTGATGATAGACATGTTAAATTTCCCCCTATTCTTCAGTTTCCTGATAGTTTAGCAAATAAAAAAGGAGAAGGAGGATAATTTTTTGAGCCATGATTTGTAGTTATAATATAATGACACCTGAAATTAAGGAAATTATGTGAATAGGAATAAACCATGCAAAAATATGCTTATATTACAAATGAATAATAGGATAATATCCAAAAGTATTTCATAATTTTGTCATTTTTTGAAATAATAATGGGTTGATCAAAATGTTATTGTTGTTATTGTGAAAACGGTGTTTGAAACATATGCCCCGGGATTCATGAAGCTCGGCGCAAGGATGGTTTTAGCCTTGCACTGAGTGTCCTCCTTACAGATGGTGCAGCAGCACCATATGAATATTTATGAGGGCGCGCTGCCGCATCCCCGACATTCAAAGGAAATGTGTGGGAGTGCAGGGGGCATGTTTAAGTGCTCTACAGAGGCTTAAACATGCCCCCACAATTGCACAACTTTCGATGCTTACTATTTGAGCCCGCCTCTAATAGTCAGCAATTAATTCAGTGTCCGTGGATACTGAAATGTACGCTAAGCATACAAGAGTGTCCACAAAAACTGAAATAAAATCAAAGTAGTGAACACACAAGCACATAGTGGAATGTTGAGCCCCTGTCCCTAGAACTATCACAATTAGATTCCCCGTGTCCCTATTTTACATTTGTATTCTTCATTATTGAAAGTGTAAGCGAAGTGCAGCGTATTTGTGCGTCGCTGCCCTCTGCTTAGTGTAGCTTACACATCAAAATCATCCAAATAGAAAAAAACATGCGGAATCAATGTTAACGTCAGTAGTGTAGTGGTTGGAGCATCCATCTAAGGAACAAGTATTCATGGTTTGAATCCCACTATGGTACATATCATTTTCCATGTGGAATGTGTATATGAACATATTTATGCATCTTTTTTCTGTATAACCTACATAATAAAATGTAAATATGAACTGAAGTACTGCATGAAATGTTTAACTAATGTCATTTAAACAAAGTGGTAGTGTCATAATGAATAAGGCACTAGTAAGCAGGTGTAAGCACAAATAAGCAGTAGTAAACATATATAAGTATTAGTAAGCAAGTCTAAGTGCATTTGCGCAGGTGTAAGCAGTGCCCACACACATTAAGCATAGTAGAAACTAACTGAATTTAAGAAACTGTAATCAGAAGATATCACAGCCTACCATCGCGCAAACGTGCACACATCCGCTCACAACTGCTTAAACGTGCTTTAATTACTCTGTATCCAATGGCCCTTGGTCTGCCCAGCAACAAAATAAATGGCCTCTGCAAAGGTCAAACCCAGGACCCTGCACACCACAGCCAATGTGATTTACCACTAAGTCATGGCAGATATATATATATCTGATGTTATCACAAAGATATCGTTCAGCACAGTCATGCAACAGCTTATGTAGATGTATGAGCATGTGTATGTACAGATATATAATACACACACACATATATATATATATATATATATATATATATATATATATATATATATATATATATATATATATGAAGAATGAACATTGTGACAATAAAGCATACAAAAGGAATGAGAAGGAAATCAACAGCAACTCCAGTATTATTTAGTGCTGTCATCTTATGTCACATTAAGCTGGGCATGGTGAGCAAATCACTGCTACTCAAACCACAGGCAGGATACTACCAGTGGGAGTAACATTGTTGATCTGCTAAGTCTACTTTACAAACAATTACAGGGTAGTCCCTGGTGGGACTACCCAAAAAGTGCTAGGTTGTGTGGACTTCTGACCATTACACAAGCAAGGGCAGGTATGTTCAAGGACCAAATGGTGGGAGAGCCTGATGATACATGGGTTGGGACAACATACATGTAGGGTCCCTAACACTGGGGAGAGGGCAATGTGTGGAGGTGTGTTATGGCTGTGATAGCAACCGCAGAATGGATGGTTTGCGTGTATGTCAAACTCGGGTGGGGTGGAGGAACCATGGGTATGAAATTATGGATCCAGGCATGTCAGGTCTGGATGGCCTGGTTCTAACTGGACTGCCTGGTGGAGGTCAGCGAGTTTGTTATAAGTATATATGCATACACACATACATACATCTATATGTAGAAGTACATTCCCTGTACCACATTCATTCCTTTTGCAGACATAAATAACATGAAAGTGCCCCTACAAACCTAGACAGTAGATAGAATAATAGGTGGTTAAGAGGGAAGGGATGAATCTGTAAAAATGCAGAAGTGTGTACTTTGTCTAAAGTCTGTGCTGTTCTCAAAAAATAAAATGTGAGGACTTTCTCATTATGAAATAGTGAAATCATTCCTGTGATCTGTCTGCTATGGCAACGCCAATCACTAAACCGGTCCTATTTGTAATATAATTTCACTGAAATCGTACATTATTATCTCTCATGTGTAACGTGTGCGTTACCACATAATCACAGTTATTCATTTATTGTAGTGTCATGTTAACGGGAGTAATGATGTAATGAAGTATAGAGTCTAATCTTGAAATAAAGACGTGTGTCCCAGGTGGGACCACCCAAAAATTGTGAATAGTGTCTTATTGGTCACTCATTTCACCAATGTTTGTGGACTAAAATGTTGGGATGTCTGAGGATATGTGGAGTGAGTCAACCCATGGGATGGGACTACAGGAGTAGGGAATGGCCAATGTGTAGTGGTATGGATACAGCATGTATCCAACTGGAGAATGGATGACTGCTGTGTCAGTGAAGTGTTGGAATGGGTGTTTGAGGGAACTAGGATCCATGGGTATATGGGTATATATGCAAATGAAGCAGCACAGCAATAGTGTAGTGGTTAGAGCATCCACCTAATGAACAGACATTCCCGGTTCAATTCCCACTGCAGCACATACCATTTTCCATTGGTAATCTGTATATGAACATATTTTGACATCCGTCTGCTGTATAACCTGCATAATAACCATTAAAGGTGAACTGGAATGAAGTGTCAGTGTCATAATGAATAAGGCACTAGTAAGCAGGTTTAAGCATAAATAAGCAGTATTAAGCATATATAAGCACCAGTAAGTGTGTTTAAGTGCGTTTGCGTGGGGGTAAGCATTGCCTACACAGATTAAGCAAAATAGAAGCTAACTGAGTGTAAGAAACTATAACCGGAGTTTAGCCTTGCTTAGCTCCATGCAAACCCATGCATACCCGCTCACAACTGCTTTAAAGTGCCTTAATCACTCTGTACCAAATGGTTCATGTTCTGCCCAGCAACAAAATAAACAGCCTCTGCAAGGCTAGAACTCAGGACCCTGTAGATCACAGTCACAGTAGTTAACAACTATGCCATGATAGCAATACATATAAAGGAGGTATCAGCAAACTAATCTTCACTACAGGGAAATCAAATCAAACGTGAACTGAATCTATGTACAGTGTAATGTTCTATAACCTGCCACAGACCATAAATATGGGAATTGGAGTACTGCAGTAAACATAGAGTTGAGGTGTCACTGTAATAATGTTTTGAAGCCCCCAGGACCCCATGCAGTATATGTACACATGAATCATGGATACCAGACACATATATAACCTGTAATAAATAAGACATCATTGACAAAAGGCAAATATAATGCTAAATAACCAATAAGCAATGCTAACCGCAGCACAGCCCAACTAAGTAATTGTAAGCAATGTGTAGGGAAGCCAGTACAATATGCCCACAGGTACAGCTCTTTAAGCAGTGCCAACCTGAAGTAAGCAGGTATGCCCATAGCTTAGCCTTTTGAAAACTGGCCAATTACAGAAAAGTGTGAGAATCCGGCCCTACTTAAATCGAAGAGGTGAGACTACGGCTCATAACTGGTTGTAGCATCCCCCTGTAGGTGGATTGGCTGGAGTGGGAGAAGGCCCTTGCTTTAGAGCACAGCACTGGGGCATCCAGGAGTCCAAATCCTTGTAAAGCACCATGACAGGAGACTACTGCAGGGCCAGCACCAGGGTTCGCAGTACAAAATGGAGGCCTGGGACAGTCTCGCCTGTGATCTCAATAGTGCCACAGGTATCCCCTAGACTGGTGAGCAGGTCAGGCACCACCATGCAGACCTGAAGCGGCAGAGGGTGGTTGTCCTGGAACAGTGTATCCAGGAAGCAAGGCAGATGCAGAATGCCCCAGAACTGAGTACTCTTTCTACTATGTAGTTAACAATTGCCTAGCTTGTGTATACTATGGAAAAGTCTGGCTAAATTTCACTGTACTTCTCTGACAGCTGCAGATGAGCGTGCTGTGAACCAGCAAGCCTATGATGCTAGGCTGCAAAGGATGAGTCACGAGGCAGGTTAGTAAATAGCCTGCATGTACTATCATAACAAATAAATGTAAGAGCCTCAGAAAGTGTCGTACCAGTATACAGAATTGTGTAATATGCTGCGAATAAAGGTGTAACCCCTGCATTGCTTCTGTTTACTCTGCAGTCTTATGTTGTTGTACAGTTGCAGTTATTAAGTAGTACTGTTGTAGTAAGCAGTGTCACCCACACTGTGGTATGCAGATAAAATGTGTATGAAGTGCTGTATAACAATGTTGGAAGTGCAAACAGGTCAGTCATATTAGACAAAATACATTGCAAAGCCTCACAACAATTGCCTGATAGCAGTGTACAGTGATCTTACCTATAATGCTTTTGCCACACACAGCAGGGCTTTGGTTCCCAGGAGCGCTGGTAAGTTGTATGCATAATCATTCCACACAACTGCACACAGTTTGTTAGAATGTTCAGAGAGAAAGCTGTATGCATATTTACACTTAATAACTGTACAGATTTTGCTAGAATACTCAAATAGAGAGTGGTATGCATATTCACATCCCTCAACTGTTACAATCTGCCCAGTATGTCCTGATAAATGGCACACATCACCTGCCTTTTGCCCTGTTCCCCTGACAAATTAGTGTGATGATCCAAAAAATGTAGGCAGCTGTTAATGACATATAACTGATAGTCAGACTTGTACATAGTCAGAGAATGTACATGCAAACATACCTGTCATCCCAGCATCTCACCCAAAGTGTATGAGAGCAGTCTTTAAACATGTTGCATTAACACCTGCATCTTCTCAAGCCTGTACATAAGACACAGGTTCCGTACATACTAATCTACAAACATACCATTGCACAATATAATGCCATTGGGTAGTGTAATAATACATGTAAGGGACTACATTGACTACGAATGTTGTGAAAACTACAATGATTTATTAGTTGTTAATTGAACTCTCTCTCTCTCTCACCCCTACCATATGTGCAAAAATAACTGATTTACACAACTCATTTGGTATGTCTACACTTCTAACCTTTGTTGGGACATATGTCCTATTGGTTTATAAATATTCACATCTGTTTCTATGCATGTGCCATATTAAAATACTCCCATATCGGTGGCCTGTTGCCATCAATGAAACCTGCACGTTGTTGTAATGGCCACTGTTTACCAATATATGTATGTGTTCTGCCTACTCTGCAACTATTTTATATCTGGTGCCCTGGGTAATGGGAATACCTATGCATGCTGTTATAACTAATTGTGAATGCTTTTGACTATTACTAACCCATATCTGCCTTAAACATGCTACAACATAGCTCATATGGGAAGGCCGGTCCCAGCTGACCCACCTGTCCCACCTCAGCTGGCCATGGAACCGGGCACCAGCACATCTGGGGCCCAGCCTGGGACCTCCTTGTCCACTGGCCCTGCACCACCTTTGGGTGGAACCACTGCAGGGGATGGGACTTGCCCCCCCCGGGATCGGGAGCAGACAGGAACCTGTCACCCATGATATGGTCCGGGCCGTGGTGCATAGGGAGCTCGACAGGAGATTTGGGACTGCCTATGCCAGCTTGAGGGCCAAGTGGTGCAACTTGAAGGTGAGCCTGCCCCTCCTACACAGCCCCCAGCACAGCCACCTTCTGTGCTGTGAAGGTGCATTGGTGACTGCCCAAGGGTGGGGACCTCAGTCCCACTGTATCCATTTGTGGGCTCATGGGCTTGCGACTTCCAAATACCCCTCCCCCTCCAAGGTGTCCCCCCCCACATGTGTCATATACCACCCCTGTATGTGTCTTGTTTGTCTTGTCTATCATCCTACCCAACTTATCCTCCCTGATCATACCTACTCTCCTTCCCCAACATCCCACTCTCACCTAAAAAGAAAAGAAAAAAGGGTAATCTTTTCCCGCAAAAAAAAAGCATGCCCCATACATAGCTGTCCATTTCGTACACATGTCCACTAGACACATGTAATTGTTTCTGATTGGTATCACAACATACTATTGTTGTCCTCACCCCTCTCTCAGGGTTGTGAGTGTCCAAATGTACCGCCAAATGTATTGCATATGCACAGCCATTGCTGTAGAGGAAATGGACAGCTGTGGACCTTCCCTACACCCTTCCTGCACATCCCTAGCTACCTTGCCTACTGTTTTACCCTCTTTGTGCCCCTTTTTCATCACTTTCGTATCACCCCTTTTTCTTTTCTTTTAAAGAAATTAGTGCAAGAGTAAGCACTTTTAAGCAGCAAGTGAGCGGGTTTCAGCCTGTTTGTGTGGGGTAAGCTCTGCCTACACAGGTTAAGCAATCAAGAAGGTAACTGATTGTAAGGAACTGTAACCAAAAGTAACCACTGCTTACCATCACACAAACCCTCACACACCAGATCACAACTGCTTAAAAGTGCCTTAATCACTCCATATCCAATGGCTCTTGTTCTTCCTAGCAACAAAATAAATGGCCTCTGCAAGACTCAAAGCCAGGACTCTGCACACCACAGCCAATGTGGTTTACCACTAAGCCATGGCAGATATACAGATGTCTGATGTTATCACAAACATATCATCCAGCACAGTCATTCAACAGTATAGGAAATGTATTTCATTATGTAGATGTATGTTTGTGTGTTTATGTCCAGATACATATACATACATAGATATAGATATATATAGATATATCAAGAACAAACCACGTGACAACAAAGCATTAAAAAAGTATGAAAAGGAAAACACCAGCAACTACTGTATTATGTAGTGTTGTTGTCCTATGTAATATCAAGACTCCCTCAGACAGACATGTGTCATTAATACAAGTAAACATTTGTACATTGCCCATACACATTACTTTAAGCATTTTATTTACATTAACAAAACAGTTACTGTCCAATCTTAATGTGAGAACAGTACTCTTGCAAGGTGCTGTGTGCAACATCATCATCATTAAAAAGTTAAATGGGATAACCACAGAGGAACCGGCAGTGTCGTGTGTACACTGGGGTTGTCTGCATCATGTGTACCTGGAACCTTTAGGAGCCATGTGCATACCAGGATCGTGTGCCTGAGAGAGGGATGAGGACAACGGTAGTATGTTGTGATGCAAATTAAAAAGGTTACATGTGTCCAGTGGATGCGTGTGTGAAATGGACAGCTATGTATGGTGCAAACGTTGCTCTGGGAACAGATTGGCCTTTTGTTTCCATTTTTATAAGGTGGGAGTGGGATGTTGGGGATGGAGAGTAGGTATGTTCATGGAGGATAGGTTGGGTAGGATGACAGACAAGACAGACAAGACAGAATACAGGGGCAGTATATGCCACATGTGGGGGGACACTTTGGATGGGGAGGGGTTTTTGGCAGTCACAAGCCCATGAGCCCCCAAATGGAAACAGTAGGACAGAGGTCCCAACCCATGGGCAGCCACCACTGCACCTTCACAGCCCCAAAGGTGGCTGTGCTGGGGGCTGTCTAGGAGGGGCATGCTCACCCTCTAATTGTACCACTCTGCCCTCGAGCTGGCATAGCTGGCCTCAAAACCCCTTATTGAGCTCCCTACGCACCATGGCCTGGACCATACAACAGCTGACAAGTTCCTGTCTGGACCTGCTCCCAGCGGGGGCAAGCCCCATCCTCAGTGGTGGTTCCACCTGAAGATGGTGCAGAGTCAACAGAGGTGGAAGCCCAAGGCTGGGCCCCAGACATACTGGTTTCCGGTGCCATGGCCGGCTGAAGTGGGACAGGTGGTTCTGCCAGGACCTGCAATACCATACAGCCTATGGTGTTGCAGTTTAACAGAGATAAGGCTTAGTAATAGTCAACACAATTCAGGATTACTTATAACAGCATACATAGATATTACCATTAACCCAAGACAACAGATGTCATACATTTGCAGAGGGAGCACAACACATGCATATATACTGCATGACATCTGTCCAAAGCGGAGATGACTTGTGATTGCAGCTAAGAACAGTGGCCCATTATTGGCATGTCACTGTGATAACCTCAGACAGTGACTGTCATACCACTGTTTCATGTAACGTATGTCCAATCAGGGATGCAATGTCAGTAACTCTGATCACTGTCACCGTGTACTGACCGCAATTCTCACACTAGTAGGAAAAAATCCTCGGTTCCACCACAGCTGTAAAAATGTTAAAAACAAACTTTAATCTTCAGTAAAAACAACAAAAACAGGAGCACAGTAAAATTCCCCAATAAGCGCTTTCGGCTTACTAGCCTTCATCAGATCGTATGTCTTAGCTGTGCTCACCCAGAATTTAAAGACAGAATAAACGGAATAAACCAATCAGTGTTCCAGACACATAGTCATAACCAATGAAAACTCAATAGTTTGCATAAAGCATATCTCCTGTGTCTTGCTGTGAGCCAATCATTATTGTATCTCAAAGTATCAAGTGTGTGGTATCCTAGTGGCAGAACTATCCAATAGCAACAAAGTTAATGATTTGCATACAGCATAAATCCTGCTTCTTGTTATAGCCAATCATATTTATGCCTTCAGATATCCAATCTACAATTTTCTTGTCCTGCAGCTATCCAATAACATTGAAGGGACTGACTTCCTTTGGTTGCCAGAACATATTGTTATTCAGTTCATTCAACAATATGCAATAATTCACAGGAGCAAGTAGCACATATGATACAGTTTTAACCATGCAATAGCATTGTTGCTCTTGCATATACATTCCTATTATGTGCGTATTACACTGTATAGCGAATTAATACATGCATCCATGTGGTTTTCAGAGTAACCTACTCTATGTCTCCTGAAGTATTCTTAGCCATTTGCTCCTTGTTCTATAGAAAATACTGCCAGGTCACAGATTCAACATAAAATAATGCACCACAAAGAGTGTTATCACTGCTACAGCATTCCTTGTTGTTATCAGTCTCTGCCTTAAATAATGAAACTGCAAATGATGTAAATATATTCGCAGAACAACTTGACGAAGCATAAAAATAATTTGTAGCTCTTGTATCCCATTGCCATAATAATAAGGCTGCACCACAAAGGGTATTGTAGATAATCATTGCTGCAGCTTTCCTTGTTTTTACCAGTCTCTGCCTCAGATAATTAAACTGCAAATAATGTAAATATATTCGCAGAACAACCTGGCAAGGCATAGAATAGATCTCAGCTCTTATATTCCATTGCCATAAATTATCCATTTATCCATTAATCTTCCTTGCTAGAAGCTACACTCATTTTTCTTGCTTTCAGCATAGGTTTCAATGGGGCAACACTATTGAGACCTGGTGGACGGTTGGCTCTCAAGTTGGTTATCCAGCTGGATTCACTTAGTTCAGTTCTGTTTTTAATATCCCCTTCTCGTAAACTCATGGGAATTACTTCCACCACTCTGAATTTAAAATGCTGGGTGGGATTGCTGGCAACATGCACTGCCAGAGCATTTGTGAGATCCAATTTCTTAATATCTCTAAGATGACACAGGATCTGATTTTTAAAAAGCTGATCTGTTTTACCTATGTAAAAAGCAGCGCAATGTGTACAGCAAGAAAGATAAATTAGATGTTGTGTATTGCAGCTTGCATATGTATTGAAACTGTAGATATGGTTCGTGCCCAGATGTATAAACGTTTTCTCACTATCCAAGTGATTACATGCTTTACATCTGTGGTACCTATAAGTACCCTTTCTATTTGACATTTCTTGTTCAGCAGTGCCATCTTTGTTACTAAGTAGTCATTTTAGATTCTTTTTATTCTTGAAGGTGAATCGAGGTAACTCACCAACAATATCTTTAAGTTTTTCATCAGCAGTGAGTATGGGCCAAAATCTTCTGATAATGCCACATAATCTCTTGTTATCCATACTGTAAGTTAAATTGCAGGTAAGATGATTTCTTCAAATCCTTGGTTTCACATTATTCTTATTTAAATCTGGTCCTTGGTTGGAGAAATATGGTTGGCCTTTTCCATTCCGAATGTCATCTTGTTCATTCACTTTTATTAGGTTTTTTTGCACCATAACCCCTTGCTTCTAGGTTAGATTGCAAATTCAGAAATTCTGAATCAAACTCTTGGTCATTTATGCAGAGCCTAGTGATCCTTATTGTTTGGTTTTCAAAAATATCATTAAAGACATGGCCAGGATGCATGCTTGACCGATGTAAATAATGGTTTCTCCAGGTTGATTTTCTGTATATACTGGTACTCGGACTCAAGTCGGCATGAATGCTGATCTTCACATCCAAGAAATCAATAGTCTCTCTCGAAGATTTAACTTTGAATTTCAAAAATCCCATACTACGATTGAGATATTCAGTGAATTCATCCAGTTGGCTTTCATTACCCTCCCATAGGATAAAGATGTTATCTACAAAATGGCCATAATACTTCAGATGACTAAACCATGGGTTAGAATGGCTCATAACCTTCTTTTTTTCCTATTGGGCCAATACCAAGTTTGAATAGCTGCTTGCACAGGGGTTGCCCATTGCTACCCTCCATGTCTGTAGAAAGAATTCTTTACCGGAAACAAAAACATTAGTTTCCAATACACGTTCCAACAATAGGCATATGAGATCATGAGATCTCTGGATTTAGCTACTTCGTCTTCACATACCCGAGAAAATAACTCAGCTGTAGGATGATTGATTAGATTAGAGTCACTTGGCTTTTTATAACAAGATCTTGCTAGTCACCATGGACATTACCAGCCTTTTTACGGTCATTCCCAATGAATATGAGATAGAGGCAATTCGCTCCTTCCTGCATCAAGCAGGGTTCATTGCTGATCTCATATGCCTATTGTTGGAACTTGTATTGGAAACTAATGTTTTTGTTTACAGTTCGGAATTCTTTCTACAGACATGGGGGGGGGGTAGTAATGGGCACCCCCTGTGCAAACAGCTACTACAACTTGGTATTGGCCCAATGGGAAAAAGAGAAGGTTATGAGCCATTCTAATCCATGGTATAGTCATCTGAAGTATTCTAGCCATTTTGTGGATGACATCTTTATCCTATGGGAGGGTAATGAAAGCCAACTGGATGAATTCACTGAATATCTCAATCGTAGTATGGGATTTTTGGAATTCAAAGTTAAATCTTCGAGAGAGACTATTGATTTCTTGGATGTGATGATCAGCATTCATGCCGAGTTGAACCTGAGTACCAGTATATATAGAAATTCAACCTGCAGAAACCATTATTAACATCGGTCAAGCATGCATCCTGGCCATGTCTATAATAATATTTTTGAAAAACAAGCAAAAAGGATCTCTAGACTCTGCACAAATGACCAAGAGTTTGATTCAGAATTTCTGAATTTGCAATCTAACCTAGAAGCAAGGGATTGTGCTCCAAAAAAAACCTAATAAAGGTGAATGAACAAGATGACATTCGGAATGGAAGAGGCAAACCATATTTCTCCAACCAAGGACCAGATTTACATAAGAAGAATGCGAAACCAAGGATTCAAAGAAATCAGCTTACTTGCAATTTAACTTACAGTATGGATAACAAGAGTATGTGGCATTATCAGAAGGTTTTGGCCCATACTCACTGCTGATGAAAAACTTAAAGATATTGTTGGTGAGTTACCTCGATTCACCTTCAAGAATAAAAAGAATCTAAAATGACTACTTAGTAACAAAGATGGCACTGCTGAACAAGAAATGTCAAATAGAAAGGGTACTTATAGGTGCCACAGATGTAAAGCATGTAATCACTTGCAAAGTGACAAAACGTTTATACATCTGGGCAAGAACCGTATCTACAGTTTCAATACATATGCAAGCTGCAATACACAACATCTAATTTATCTTGCTTGCTGTACACATTGTACTGCTTTTTACATAGGCAAAACAGATCAGCTTTTTAAAAATCGGATCCTGTGTCATCTTAGAGATATTTAGAAATTGGATCTCACAAATGCTCTTGCAGTGCATGTTGCCGGCAATCCCACCCACCACTTTAAATTCAGAGCAGTGGATGTAATTCCCATGAGTTTACAAGAAGGGGATATTAAAAACAGAACTGAACTACATGAATCCAGCTGGATAATAAACTTGAGAGCCAACCGTCCACCAGGTCTCAATAGTGTTGCCCCATTGAAACCTATGCTGAAAGCAAGAAAAATGAGTGTGGCTTCAAGAAAGGAAGATTAATGGATAAATGGATAATTTATGGCAATGGAATATAAGAGCTGTGATCTAGTCTATGCTTTGCCAAGTTGTTTTGCGAATATATTTACATCATTTGCAGTTTAAGTATTTGAGGCAGAGACTGGTAAAAACAAGGAAAGCTGCAGCAGTGATTATCTACAATACCCTTTGTGGTGCAGTCTTATTATTATGGCAATGGGATACAAGAGCTATAAATTATTTTTATGCTTCGTCAAGTTGTTCTGCGAATATATTTACATCATTTGCAGTTTCATTATTTAAGGCAGAGACTGATAAAAACAAGGAATGTTGTAGCAGTGATAACACTCTTTGTGGTGCATAGTTTTTATTCAAACTAAAGGGGTGGCGAAAGCCACATAACTATGGGCTAGGCTTATAAATGCCCTTGGGCAGATAGCCTAGTATGAACCTATGAACCTATTATTTTATGCTGAATCTGTGATCAGGCAGTATTTTCTATAGAACAAGGAGCAAATGGCTAAGAATACTTCAGGAGGCATAGAGTATGTTACTTTGAAAACCACATGGATATATGTATTTATTCGCTATACTGTGTAATACGCACATAATAGGAATTTATATGCAAGAGCACCACTGCTATTGCACTTATAAAACTGTATCATATGTGCTACTTGCTTCTGTGAAGTACTGCATATTGTTGAATGAACTGAATAACAATATGTTCTGGCAACCAAAAGAATTCAGTCCCTTCGATGCGATTGGATAGCTGCAGGACAAGAAAATTGTAGACTGGATATTTGAAGGCATAAATATGATTGGCTATAACAAGAAGCAGAATTTATGCTGTATGCAAATCACTAACTTTGTTGCTATTGGATAGTTTTGCCACTAGTATACAAGAAATTTGATACCTTGAGATACAATTATGATTGGATCACAGCAAGACACAGGAGATATGCTGTATGAAAACTAATGAGTTTTTATTGGTTATGACTATGTGTCTGGAACATTGATTGTTTTATTCTGTTGGTTTATTCTGTCTTTAAATTCAGGGTGAGCCCATCTAAGACATATGATCTGATGAAGGCTAGTAAGCTGAAAGCACTTATCAGTGAATTTTACTGTTCTCCTGTTTTTGTTGTTTTTACTGAAGATTACAGTTTGTTTTTAGCATTTTTACAGCTGTGGTGGAACCGAGGATTTTTTCCTACTACATTTCTACACTTATGCTCGGAGCCTTCAGCAATACAGCTACATTTTCTTCATAGCAATCCTCACACTATGCTTCTGTGGTTCACAGATGTGTGTTCTGTGAGTAACACAAGAAACAAATGGTTCCACACACTGACCAGTCCACAGATGACCCTACAGATGGGGGATTCCTTACAAACAGAGCACTGTGTTGTCAGTTATTAAAACATGCAGACTATCCATTACCACACACAGCCTGTTAAACTGGCAGTAGTCTGAATGAAGCATAGTTACACTTACATGCTGTAGTCATGTCTGACACATCACCCTCCTGCCCTTAGGCTATTTTCCACAGTGTATGTTGTTTGAGGAATATCCAGATTTCATCTGTGATGCTGTTTACCAAACACCAGATCCAGGTTCCACTCACAGCGACTGTCATGGGCAAACACCAACATGATGTTCCTAGATATTGTACTGTGTTTCCATGCAATTGGCTATGGGAATGTCAACACAGCTGTTCCACATGCAATCAGCTAGAGGAGGACTGCAACAAGTGCAGAGGCCATCACCTGATCATGACCATCACTTACAAAACACAAGCTACTGCTGAGCAGGTGTACATCTCCACATCCACCAGAGAGTGTGTGGGAGGGACAGACAGAGGCAAAGTACATCAGAGAAGGGCTGGGAGACTAAAACCTAAGCATCTTCTGTCACACACTTACCAGTACAGGGGTTCAACCCCCTGACTGACTAGCCATTACTATTGCAAATGCATGCAGTTACTCAATGTGCCACATATCTAACATGTTGGTGTTCTATAAGAACATATATGTGTGCTGGTGAGGTACATCTGCAAAAGAGATATAGTAGACATACATTAGGTTAGCACACATGGCTGTCCACATGAACAGATGTCATTGTCAACACAGCCCACACCCCCTAAGGGACTCAGACACATTGGCACAGTTTGGCAGGCTCAAAAATTAACTTCCTAACTACTTAGTTTGCCACACTACAGTAATGCACAGGTATTACTTGCACCACAGGTGTTATCCTGAGGTTCTATTAGCTAGGGCATGTGAAAGTGTCTGACATCAGTCAGTATGCCAATGGGAGTTATACTGGGTGTGACTGTGGTTGGGAACATCATACCCCACACGCAGACACAATGTGCCAGTACTGACATGCATGTGTGCATTGCTTCATGGGTGTGTAGTGGTTGGCTGTGCAAGATGGCTGTACAAGCCTGGGTGAGGGGTAATCCTTGGCATCAGGCCACCTGGCAATGGTCTGCAGTGTGGTTCAGGGGTGTAGTGTCTGCAATGTCCCACACAGATGGGTATTGTATTAACTGTTCTGTTGTCCTGGTTACTATTGTGTGTGGCCATTGCTTTGCAATGCATGCCATGTCTGTGTTTGATAGTCCTTGAAATGGACATTGCCTGTGATGTGCACGTCCCACATTAATGTACAGTGGCATGTTTAAGTGTACCTGGTTTGCCTGGCACATGTTATGTACACAGACTGTTATCATCAGATGTGCCAATCCTGGCCTGGTGTGGCAGGACCTGCTAATAGACAGAAAGTTGACCCTGCACCTGCATTGATAGCATGATACAGGTATTCCCTGGTGTCAGTGGCATCTGTCCATACAGGACATGTGTGTAAGGCACTGTATGTCCTTTGTGGATCACATTTGATGACACCACATATGTTGCAGGTGTCCAGTGGGGAACATAGTGAAGGTGCATTGTCAGCAATTATGTGCCTATTGTACTGGTGGACAGGGTGCCATGCCCTCTGCAGCCCACTGCAATCACACCATGCTTACTATCTGTCAACAATGTGCAGGGTACTAGCAACATAGCGGTATTTTTTAGGCAAGTGTGTTTGTTTATGACACATGGGTTCAGACCATATTCTGGGTAATAGTAGGGCTGCTTACTTTGTTCACCAGGTCTTTTGCCAGATGTAGGGGTATGGCTTGCCAGCTCAGTCTCTTGGCTGATTGAAATCTGAAATCCTCATGAGGTGGACATTGTGACATATAATATGGCCACCATATAGGAAAACTACAAAATCCACTCCTCAACATGACCAGTGGTTAGACACTCACAGCCACCTCCACATCGGATATGACTGACAAACACAGACACATGCCATGTCTTGGACTAGAGCTTCTACCTAACTAGTTTATCATACTACAGCATTACACAGTTATAGCATGCACTATGGAGATTACTGAGCTACCCCATCCCCAAAGGTGTATTTCACAATGAATGACATCAGCAAGTTTACCAAAGTAGGGCATTTCAAATTTCCTGCAAGTGAGTAGCCTAAAATGCATAGCTCACAAAACAGACAGTGAGACACACACAAAACATCCACAGCTGACATGTGTGAGTATAGAACCCATGACCAAGATCTATATCACACTATTGCATGGCGATGTTATAGGATGCACCACCAGGATTTCTAAGGGACTTATTCCCCAAAGGTATATTTGACAAGGAATGACATCAGCAGGATTACCAAAGTATGGCATTGTAAATGTCCTGTGAGTGAGTAGGCTATAATGCATTGCTCCCTACACAGACATTGAAACACACACAAAACATACATAACTGCCATGGTTGTGGATGGAACCCTACCACAGTTCTAAATCACACTCCAGCAGTACGCAGTTACCTGAAGCACTACGGAGATTACTGGGTTACAGCATTCCCAGAGGTGTATTTCTAGGTGGGTGACATCAGCAGCCTTGCCAAGTTGAGTATATGAATTATAAGGAGTGTGAGTACTCTAAAAAGCATTGTTCCCTTCTCAGACAGACAGACACACACACACACGTCAAGTCTGGGATTAGAACACCTATCAAACTAGTTTATCACACTACACAGTTACAGGACACGTTATGGAGATTATTGGGTTACAGCAGTCCCAGAGGTGTATTTCTAGGTGGGTCACATCAGCAGGATTGCCAAAGTAGGGCCAATGAATTGTAGTGAGTGTGACTAGCCAAACATGCAGCACTCTCTACACAGGCATAGGAACAGACACCAAAGAATCCACAACACCCATGTGTGAGACTAGAACCCATACCAGAGATCTATATCCCACTGCAGCTTTACACTGTTATAGCATGCACCACATAGATTGTTGGAGTACTCTTTTCTCCAAAGGTGTATTCCCCAGTGATTGACATCAGCAGGATGCCAATGTAGGGCATTTGAATTGTATTAAGTGTGACTAACCTAATTTCCACAATTAGTCTATAGCATTAATCGCTGTCATGACCAGACAAAAATATCCCACCTTTGCAGGTCATGAACCCAGGACACTGTACATTATAGTCATAGTAACTAACCACTAAGCCATTACAACAGTACATGAGACTGAGGTTTCACCATAATAATCCCAGTATAGTCTAATCAAAGTGAACATGTGAAAGGAATGTATATACAGTTGTCCATAAAATACCTCCCCAAAGCCAGCTTCATGCTACACAAGGCAGAAGTGACAATGTTTGTGACACCCATGGAGACAGGAGTTGACAGTTCTACAAATGAATCCTGTACTAAGGTACTCTATGAGCACATCCACTTGTGCATGATTCCTGACATCCCACATGGAACCACAATGCTCACCTTGCAAATAAGCAAGCCTGTCTGGTGGTTTCCTGACATTAACAGAGTATACAACAGAAGGTAGACACTGTTGAAGCAAAAAGGATACTCTAAGGATGCAAACAACTCCCTTAACAGCCACAGTAAGATGTTGAGATCCCCCATGGAATCCTCCAAAGCTGGTTATGTAACTAAAATCACCACAGATTTCACAGACAACCACACACCATTCTATAGTTATGTCCTGAATCTAACAGGCAATGCTGAGATGTCCTCTGAGCTGCGATAGAATGGCATTACATAGATTGCTCCCATAGATTGTGCCAATATCCTGGCCAATTGGTTTAGTGCCACAGTTACCCCCCTCTCACCCCTAAAAGGGCCAATGGCAATATGAACAGAGTTCCATTGGCCAGTAATCATGGCCACACAGGAAAAAACAGCACTATCCACAGCTAAGAATACATCATCCATGGGACCAGACTGTCATGTGTAATCATAACCTCGCATCAGACCTGGTGCCCACTGAGTGGCACACAGCTGCAGTTATCCCACTCCACAAGGGGAGATCCACCTTGGATCCCTGGAACTACTGTCACATCAGTGTGACGAGCCTGATCTGCATGGCCATGGAATGCATTATCAGGGAAGTTTGGAACACAGACATTGGCAACCCTCAAACACTGGACCCCACATAGACTGGGCTTATGGAGGGCCAATCTTGCGTCTTGAAATGGATTGTCTACTTTGACTCAGTCTGCATAGCTGTTGAAGAGGGTAAGGCAGTCCACAACGCCTATGTGGACCTTGCCAAGCCCTTCAATACCATACACCAGTCTGGAAACATAGATTAACACACTAATCTGGCCATAAATCCCTATGCCACTTGATGGTTTTCCACATGGCTTACTGACAGAACCCAAACTGTAGGTGTAACTGTCTCCAAATCCATCCCCAGACAAGTGACAGGTGAAGTACCTCAGGGTTTAGTCCTGGGACCACAGTGTTTGAATTCTACATCTCTGTAGTACAGGCCAACAGTATGGGACTCTGGCTAACAAAGGTAACAGATGACTGCAAAATGGGAGTCATTATGAGCCTGACTGTACTGCATGATATGTTACTGATACCAGCCTGACATCATACAGGTGGGATGGGGTGCTGTTAACATCTTGCGGCCTTGTTGTGTAAGGTCCTGGTTATGGGATCTGCAACAGTTGGTAGAGTTTTGCAGGTCAGACATGTTTTGCTGTGGGGGGGATACCTATTTGTACATGATGTATGTTGTTTGTGCCTGTCAACCCCATTCATGGTACATGTGGACATACATGTTTCTGCTATGTTCCCACCTTATCTACAGATGTATGTCTATATATACCTATATAGATATAAATATCTGCTTACACATGTGTGGATATATACATCTATATATAGCTATATCTATATATCTCTCCCTCTCTCTCTATATATATATATATATATACATATATATATATATATATATATATATATATATATATATATATATATATATATATATATATATATATATATATATACATACATTTGTATCTGTGTAGACATTAATATATTTTCACACACACATACATCTGCATGTTAGAATACATACTCTGTACTGTTGAATGACTGGGACAGATGATATGTTTGTGAATACAGCAGGGTTATGCATATCAGAGGTGGCTTAGAGGTAAATTACTTTGGCTATGGTATACATGGTCCTGGGTTCAAGCGTAACAGAGGTTGGTTATTTTGTTGCTAGGCAGAACAAGGGCCGATGGATACAGAGTGATTAAGGCACTGTAAAGCAGTTGTAAGCATGTTGTCAGGCATGGTATGTCTGTTGTGAGTCACATGTGAAGGCACCATAGGTGGTGCAGATGTCCATTGGGGAACAAGGTGGAGGTGCACTGTGTGCATGTACGTGCATATTGGACAGATGGCCAGGGTGACATGCCCTCTGTAGCCCACTGCCATCACTGCATAGTTACTATCAGTGGCCAATATGCAGTGTACTACCTACATACTGGCTGTTGCTTAGGCATGTGTGTGTGTATGACACATGGGTTGAGTGTGTGCTCTGGGTAATAGTGGGGTTGCTAACTGACTGTCTGGGCTTGATGTCACATGTATGAGTTTGGCTTTGCACCCCAACTTCACAGCTAATGTACATCTGTTATCCCTGTATGGTTGACATTGTGATACAGAGTACTGCCAACATAAAATATATGCAAAACCCCCACCACATTGCCCACAGGTGTCACACACACTTACAACCATCACTACAGGGGGTACAAGTCACTCACACACCTGTAATATCTGGTATTTGATCCCCTACCTAATTAGTTTATTCCACTACAGCAGTATGCAGTTATAGTACATGCCACAGCCATTACTGAAGTACGTCTTCCCCAGAGGTGTATGTCACAATGAATGACATCAGCAGGATTACCAAAGAAGGGCATTTCAAGTGTACTGTGAGTTTTACATGTGTCTTTTAACCATGTGTACTCGCTGCTTATTGTCACAAAAACACATTTACACCCGCTTAAAAGTGCCTTATGCAATCCTAACTGACATTATTAACAACCCTGGCAGGTCTTGAACCCTGGAGCATGCACACCATAGTCACTGGACTTACCACTTAGCCATCTGGGTTGTATACACATTTCATGGAGTTTAAAATACACATTTTACTACAGGTATTCCACAGTACTGAAAACAAATGGGACAGTCACTTTGTGTACATATGTACAGTACCTTTGAATGTACTGTACTCTGTGAAACAACATAGACAAGTCTATGTACAACTGTTATAAATAAATACTAAATACATATATGCACTATTGGGATGTGTACACACACACACACACACACACACACACACACACACACACACACACACACACACACACACACACACACACACACACACACACACACACATATATATATATATATATATATATATATATATATATATATATATATATATATATATATATAGTTCCCTATCAGAAGCCTGAAACACTATAAGCTTGAAAATCAAAATCCTGAAACCAAAAGCCTGAAAACTCAAAATCCTGAAAACCCAAAATCCTGAAACTCAAAATCCTGAAAACACAAAATAGACATACTGACGTCATTGTGGCTTTGCTATTGTTAGCCCTGTGGTGTTAGGTCATGCGTTGGGTTCAGGTAAGTGTCTTGATTGGTTTTATGTTAGGGTTAGGGGCAGTTTAAGTGAGTTAGGGTTAGGGCGCAGGTTAGGCATGTATGCAATAGTGACAAAAACTACGGTTAGGGGTGGTTTAAGTGAGTTAGGGTTAGGGCCAGGTGAGTGTGCGATAGTGACGGACCTTAGGGTTAGGGTTAGGGTCAAGGTCAGTCGGTAGATATTAGTGTCTTTGTATTGGCATATTAGCATTATTTGTGTTTTCAGGATTTTGAGTTTCAGGATTTTGGGTTTTCAGGATTTTGAGTTTTCAGGCTTTTGGTTTCAGGATTTTGATTTTCAAGCTTATAGTGTTTCAGGCTTCTGATAGGGAACCATATATATATATATATATATATATATATATATATATATATATATATATATATATATATATATATATATACATATACACAGACACAGCTATACATGTCTGAACACCCTTTGTGAAGGGTTCCAAAGGAATTGACGTGAACACAAAACAGAGGCAACTCTTGTATTATAACATTTAAATCTTAATCAGTTCACCAGAGAAGGGATGGCTGTTGTGTATGTGGAGTTTGGGGTAGGGAATGATGGCTAAGGAAATATACCCCGGGGATTGAGGAGTTTGGGTGGGGGAATGATGGGTATGGAAATACACCCCGGGGACCACTTCTGTGTCACTGCTTGACAGTGGCACAGGAAAATAACATACCCAGCAGTAGTCATGCTTGGCTGTCTATTCTTTTCTATTCCTAACTATGTAATAATTAATTTGTAGACTCCACTCACCACAGATGACTACCATGGTGTGCAGCATGTTAAAAGACATAACACATGTGTATGCCTGGCTACAGGGTAGTCACACACACACAAACACACACACACTTGCCAGTATTGTTCTTACAAGTCTTGCCTATGTAAAGGTAACTAGTAGAGTGGTATGCAGTTGGGGTATGTGCCACAGAACCCATACAATTACACTTAATCTGATTCTGCTTCTGGGCTGGGTGACATCACAGGACTGATTACTTGCTGTGGGGAGGGGGGGGAGGGTGGTTTAGCTGATGACAAGGATAAAGGCCAGTGCAAAATGGGGTTTCTCTTTGGAAAGCAGTAAAAGCCACTGTCATGACAGGATGAAGACACACACACACACACACACACACACACACACACACACACACACACACACACACACACACACACACACAGTTGCCAGTGGTGGAATGAGAACTCCTGCTTATCTACAAATCACTATTACAGTACTACACAGTTACGAGATGCACCACAGATATCACACATTTCAAGGTAGTCAGAATGCCCTTCTAAGATTGAGGACATACACAGGGATACTGACAGTTAAGATGTACATAGCTGTAAACCTGTGTGTTTAAAGTAGGAGTCCATTACAACCTGTATGCACAAACAAGGCACATCATCTGCAGGTAAGACATAGGTAGGCCTGAGAGGTATAGTTGTATCACAACAAGCCCTGAACTGGAGTATGCCCATCTGTGGAATGGACAACTACTATCACTATACAGGGTTACAGTGATCATGCTCATACACATAGAATCACAGGACTTGTTTGGATGCATTGACTTCAATTACACAAGGTGACAGTGGGCATGCCCATACACTTAGTAGCACAGGGCAGTTTGGGATTCACTCTGACTCCAACTACACAAGGTTATACTGGGCATGCTCATACACTTAGATGTACAGAACACGTTGTAATGGACGCCTATTGTAAACACACAGGTTTACAGCTATGTACATCTTAACTGTCAGTATATATGCACATCATACAGGCTTACTAACAGATACCTGTATGTGGCCCATAAATTATATATCTGCGTCTGTGCTGTGTGATACACATGCATACATGTACATGAAGTACTGCCATATATATGTGAAGTATACACAATCATGCATGTGTGGAAGTGACAGACAATTGGTTAACTGGGACACACAAGTGGATGCAAAGTACAACATGTGTCCCACACATTGCTGCCCTGAAAGGCATTAATTGATATAAGGTTGTGGACAGTGGCATTATACTTGGAACAGTGGCATGTGCAAGCATAATATGTGAGCCCCATTGTCTAATGGTACTTAGATGCAGGTGTCAAGAGGACCTCACCTGGCTGTGTTAGTGGTTGTCATTATTAGCAGGACTGCTCCACTAAGTATATCTGACACTGGTCATCTACACAACATCTGCTGCTGTCCGTCACCTTATCTGTAGCATTTGATACCAAGCACAATACAATTATGAGGTTGTTCAGTGTCATTCCGGGATGATATGACTGAAAGAAGACAAGCCTTTGTCACAGATCACATGCATCCATGATTCAAGGGAATGTGGATAATACCTAGGTCACATTTACCCATATAGTGCCATTCCAAGGCAAATGTCCTAAACACAGAAGTAACACCCTGACACCTACAAGACAATTGCATTGGATGCTTATGCTAACCAATGCTAGATGTGTGGCTTTCATAATCCATTTGCTCAATGTAGAACCTACAATGGGGAATACTGACATCTGTGCAGTGAGGAACACCTGGTTGAAGGCTCTGTAGTGCACAATAGCACTACCCCCATATAACTCAGATCCAGACACGTGGGCCATAACACTGTTTTGGACCACTCCAGGTGGTGGTGTCCACATATTCATAAAGGCTACTCACAAGTAAAGACCGCTACTCCAACACAATTCATCACAGATGAGTCAGGTACAGGTGACAGTGGCAAAAGCTGCATTCTAGGTTGCATCTTCATATACATCCACTACCATGTCCTCAGACTACCAACAAACATCCATAAATATAGTATGAAATATTATGGTACAACACCAAATAACCTTCGACTGGTGGACTGTACCTAGCCCTACATCAACTGTGCAAAGTACCCATGTACTGACACAGTTGCATAATGTGTTATGCAACCACTGTTTGTAACCAGGTCAGTTGTACACATACCAGAGTCCCTCGGATGTTGTCAGCAGTAACACAGTTAACTGTTGCTATACACCAGTAAACAACACCCTCATGGTTGGATATGACCTAGAGTACCTGCCCTGGATATGTACATCCCACACACATACAACATACATGAAAATACCATAGCTGCTGTTGTTCTTTGTACATACAGGTGGCTACATTCATTACACATATGCACATGGAAGATAGGTCCATGTCTGCTGAATGCTAACAGTACATAAGGTCTGATATCTATGTTGACAGAGGTAATATTCCCTCTCTACTGGTCACCCATGACATTTATCATATCATACAACAATCCATGTGGCATGTATGTCATTAGACATGTCCACCAAATGCAATGCCTACAAACATACCGAAATAACAGAAGCATAGGACCTACACACATGGCCTAAATTGACAGACTCAGGAAAATACAGCTATGCTCTGTATGTTCCTGAGTAGTTACAGGTGATATGTTCATGACATGTGCAGCCATGTGTGACCCACAGCTCCTACATATACCCCATGTCAACAATTGCAGGCCATGCATGCTGTGTGCTGTCTGGACATTAACCTTATTACCACAATAGCCAGAATGTACTGAGGTGAGATGTTTATAAGCCACAGACCTTGCACATGCTTGAACAAGAGTAATGTCTAGCTCAAACAGAGTACATTGATGGCACTCTTCCAGTAATCATGAGGTGTGGCCAACAAATATGATGTGTGTGTGGCAAATATGATGTGCTCACTCTTGACCATTACAGTGCCCTGGCTTCACAGTGGAACTGTCAACTAACAGTTTGTGGGATCATGACATGGAATATTGCTGTGTGTGTGTCTTGCTGATATGTGCTGTTGGAATAAATGTACACTTAGCTACTCAGTGAAGGTGGTTGTGTGTCCTACCAGTACATGAATACAACATCCATTATGGTGTAATGCTCAGCTAGGTTTCACACATGGTGTGGGGAAGGTGTGGAATGTATCCTCTTGACATGCTAGTCCACTTACTGATGGGGACTGCATATGTGTACATGTATTGTTGTGTGTTTAGATTCCATGCATGTGCAGTGTCAGATGTTGGAAGGTGACTTTTGTCTTAGTACATCATGCAGTTGCAATGCAGCCACAACATTGCCAAGTGTATATGGTGATATGTTCAAAGTACAGTAAGCTGTACTTTAGTTATGGACAGATGTTTGGACATAACTACTAAGTGGTGGGGCTACTTTGCAGATAAATGATTACTGAGGACAGCTCACAGGTGTGTTGCAACCATTCCTACAATAACCTGTGTAACTGCTAAGCTATGGTTTTGTTAACTGAAGGTGAAGACACACAATGTAGAATGCAGTAACGGTGACACTGAAGGCAAACCTTTTGACACCTGTAACAGTAACACCTCCCCAGTGCATATATTGTGCATATATCAGCACAGTTGGCAAAGGAAAGAGTCAGTACACTTCGTAGCATGTGTGATAGTGCTGTAACTCTGTAATACCTATCATGAGATAGGCAGGTGTTTGATTCACAGTACTGGCACGTGTAGGTGTGTGTGTATCCATATATGTCACATATGGTGGGGAATACATCCCAAATGTTTTTTGCTCTCCTGTACACTGTTGTAGACATCTGTACAGAGTGAAGTGTAGAAAGCAAGACATAGGCAGGGGGTTGAATCTTACACATGTCAAGTGTCTGTATGTGTGTGAAATAGGTGTATATCTTTGTGAATGCCACAGTGTGTGTGTGTGTGTGTGTGTGTGTGTGTGTGTGTGTGTGTGTGTGTGTGTGTGTGTGTGTGTATGTATGGCTGTCTGGTCCCTGGAGTGAGGCTGTATTTTACCATAGTGAAATGATAAGACCACCTCCCCCCATCCACTCAATGCAATCTAGTATCCCTGTTGATGTCATCAATCTTAAAAGGGCATTCTAACCACCTGTAAATGTGTAAGCCCTGGGGTAAGGCTTGTTGTTCCATAGCCTACTGATGAACCCCCCCCTCCCTACATACACTCACTACAATCTAGTATCCCTGTTGATGTCCTCGATCTTTGGCCATTCTGACTACCTGTACATGTGTAATCTCTGTGGCATAGTACTCTAATGATGATTTGCACATAGGCAGGTGTTCTCATCCCCACACTGGCAAGTGTGTGTGTGTGTGTGTGTGTGTGTGTGTGTGTGTGTGTGTGTTTGTGTGTATGTGTGCGTGTGTTGTCAGAGTGTGTATTACTTTGTCTGTGGATCCCTGGGTATGTTATTGTGTCTGTGAATCCCTGAATGTGTATATGTGTTTGCATCCTGTCATAAGAGTGGGTATTACTGCTTTCATTGAGAAACCACATTTTCCACTGGCCTTTACCCTTGTCATCTGCTAAACCACTCTTTTACCTCCTCCTAGCTCCAGGTAACTATACCTGTGATGTCACCCACTATGGATGTGACGGCTCTGTCCACAGTAGCTTACTACACAGCTATCATGCTCTTGGATCATTAGATCAGTAAAGATATTTGAAACTTGGGAGATTATAACTGTGATGTGGAAGCTACAAAGTGCATGCAGGTACTGTCATACAGACCTGTGAGTAGTCTACATTTACATATGGGACACTAACTGAAAACACTGACATCCCCCGACACATGCAATTACACCTGAAAGAGGAAGGCAGAACATCAAGACTAACATGCAGTTACTGTTGTTACACATGATACATACTGTCAAAAGTACAAAATGCATTCTAAAACTGTAGTACATGGTATGTCTGCTGCCTGTTAACACTACTCAACAACTGTAATCTACAATTGTCTTCCTAGTATGTTCACCCTGTGCATCAGACCATATGAGCATGTCCCTGCACCGATGGTGTGGATGACAGGGATGCGGCACAGGCATCATCATATGCACAGGGTGATAATGTTTGCCACAACCCTAGGCTGTACCATTGGATGACATCCTGTGTGTGGGTGAGGGCCTTTTATCTCATTGGGCATGTGTGGATGTTATGTGTGTGTGTGTGTGTGTGTGTGTGTGTGTGTGTGTGTGTGTGTGTGTGTGTGTGTGTGTGTTGAGGTGCCCTACATTGGTTTCTGGTGTGTGTGTGTGTATGTATGCACACAGGTCTGGCATGTGTCTGGCCTACACAGAGGTATTACTGACAGCTGCAGACTGTACAGGGCAGGTTTTACAGTTCATGGTGTCCAGCCATGACCATGTGACCTGCACCTGCCAGGGGTTGCACGGCCACTACCAGGCAGAGGTCCAGATTGGGTACTGTCTGATGACACATGTTCACTGGAACCGTGTCCTTGTTGGGACCATCCAAAACCATGTGAACGTGGCCTGCTGTGTCCTGGTATGGACAGCACAGCACCAGCTGCACTGCTGCTGCTACCACCACTATGGGAGCGGGCATGTGAAGTAGCATGTTCACATAGACCTTCAACAGTTGATGTAGATGGCCTACATCCACGTGCCTGATGCCTTACTCCCATCAGATGTTCTAGCACAGACATTTCACGCTTGACGATTGACATGCCACTGTTAAGGACTCCCACCATGTCACCCAATTGTCTATCCAAAACATCTGCAAGATGATGGTGAGCATTTGCAATTGCCTGGATGTTGTCAGTTAAAGAAGGGACAGCAGCCCTCTGAAGCCTCAAACCTTCTCTGTTGTGCCATTCAACACATGCCTGTGCCTCCACTGCAGCCTGAAACATGCGTCTGGTAACACCAACTGATGTGTTATGTCTTGCAGGGGCATGCTGGCCAGAAGACCTCCTCTGAGCAGCCCTGGGCACATGCCTGTGTGGGACATCACCAGTCAGTTGGCTGGGATCATGGTGTGCAGGCATACCTTCCATAGTCTCCACACATTCCTGTTCCATGCTACCACCCGCCAACTGTCCTTCCACTATCTTCACTGGTGATGGGGTATGTGTAGGCATGAGAACTGTGTGTGGGGATGAGGGGGATACAGGTGGAATGGCAATCAATGGCACAGATGCAGCCCCTGACAACCCTGCCTGTGCCTCAATCATATTTTCATCATCACTGCTAGAGTCTGTGGGGACACTAACATCAGGTGGACCACAGGAGGTCAAAGCACCTACATCAACACCTGTGAGGAGCAGATAAGAACTGCACATTACAAGTTATACATCACAGTATAGACACACAGAGACAGACACACAGAGACAGACACACAGGCAGCCACAGACAGACACAGACAGACACATGATATGGCACCCAGCGGCATGCAACATGCATGTGATATGGCAGAAGGCATTCAGCTTAGACAATTATAGTGGTAGTTATCATATATCCCTGAGTTGCACACAACAGCATGCATGTGTTATAGCAGAAGGCATGCACCTTACACAAATATAGTAGTAGCTAACATACATCCCTGTGTTGCACCATTTGTGTTAGTAGGTTATGCCCCAAACCTGCAACACAGTGCATGCACTATGCACTGTTGCACCACACTGCCATAGTTTCTGCAACATACCCCACATTTTAACAGCCCATTGATGACCTGTGCACATCTGCCACTAATGCTTTGTGTTGGCCACTGCCCCTATGTGTGAGGAGGACATGAGCAGAAGGGTATGTTAAGTGAATACTATGTTTGCCTGAGCCCTAGCTTGCATATCTCCTCCTAAGCAGTGCATGTCTGTTCAACATTATTCTGCTTACCCCTGAGCTGAGTCTACGGACAATGTGCATGCGGCTATACACACATGTTTAACATGGCTGTCCCTACTTTTCAATGGTGCCACAGACCAGCACAGGTTAACAGTACACCAGCCTGATGTGCGGCATATGAGCTTGCCAATCACATGTAGTATGACATGTTTCTGCTGAAGTGTCGAATAACATGCATACATGTTTAACACAATGGTGTCCTTTCAAATATACAGTGAGGTAATGGTGTCCCAATGCAGGGATGTGTTATACTAACATGGACCTTCAGCTGACGCAATGTTGTCAGTCTGCCCTACAGATATAGTGACATACTGCACATTGAGCTGATGTGCATAGCCATTACAGGGCATCATGTGGCTTCACTATTGCTATACAGTGTGAGTTACAGACACAATTCATAGCCATGACTGTGTTCAGATATAATACATATCTAATGTGGAATGTAACCCACATCACTGAAGTGTATACACACTAAACCCTAATGTATAATGTGTGACACAGGTCACTGAAGGGTTTATATATGACACCCCTGCACATCTGCAACCATATTGCTGATCCCTGGCAACTTTTCCCAGACATGGCTAACTTAGCAGTACTCCATGTCTCACATACCATCAGTGTACCTCACACTCATGAGGAGCAACCATGACAGTGATGTCTGACACCAGCAAGGTGAATGCACTGTATCTGTGGTCTGATGTGGTTGTATGTGTATGTTGTGCAACACATGTATGTATTTGGATACTGTATAGATGAAAGCTTTCATGTCGTGACACACTCAAGATGTTCAAGACATGTTATGTGGCGGTTTGATGTCATGCCTAAACAAACTGTGCACAGGCCTGTATGATGTTTAGTGTGTCACATCTGCAATATCACAATTACAAAAAGGCCATAGTTGTATTGTGTTGAGCCAATGTAAACCAAGGTATACACACATGTACATCCCTTCTACCATGTGTATTGCTTCATGTCTCTGGCCATTCTCCATGGCCATATGTAAACATGTTTTGTCCAATGGTTGTGATGGGCATCTATTTCATATGTCAGTGTTGTCCCATATGGCATACACCCATAGATGTCATATGCTCCACTGAGGACAGGGTTATGCAGACAAAGGGTGGTATGTTTGGGATGTGAGATATGTTTTGCAGGATAGTTAATCAGTGTTGCAGTCAGCCCACAAAATGTCATGGACATGTCAGATAGCACATGACATTGTGTGACATTCATAGCAGGGGTATAATACACAAGGGTGAATCCTGTGGGCTGGTCATACTCCAGGTCCAAAACATTTAGAGTGTGTGCACACATATGCTCTCTGTATAGTACTGTTTGTATTCCTCACATGTGTAATGCTGATCTGTAGTACATGTCCCTAAAGTGAACCACACCTCCACCATTGTATTTACAGCTATCCACACATCTGGCAATGACAGTTTGTAAGGTTTAGTGTAGGTGTTTCATACAGTCTTCAATTATTCCACATGGGTAACCATTGTGATGCATTGCAGGTCTGACCTGTATATATTAACAGGACCACCATACATTATGTGCACGTGTATCAAATGGCCACATGGCAGATAGCATTCAATTAATATGATCTGTGCATTATCAAGCTTGATAAATAATAACAAACTCACCAGCAACTGGCTGCTGTTGCTGTGAAATGCCAGAGGTACCTAAATAGGAGTGTCACAGCAGTAAGATCATTATCCATACCTGTGTGATAGCTACTGGGTGCAATGTGCATTTTAGCACATAAGCCAGTACAATAGACTATACTATGGAGTATTCACATCTGTGCATACATAGATTAGCAAAGCATAGTATGTGACATGTGTGCAAACATGCCTTGCATATGATGTTACATTAAATATTGTACAGTAACACATGTAACTATATTAAATATAGTTGTGTTATATGTGCAGTAGTGACTTACCATGCAACTCCTGGCTCAGTGGTTGTGATATACCCACCTCCACAATACCAGCTAAAGCTTGTAAATGGAGTTCTGCAGGTGTCCCCAGATTGGCCAGTAGCTCCTCAGTATGTGTGACTGGGGGCTAGGTGAGTGGCCCCCCACCTGATGCAGCTTGTTCCCTGACAGTTGTGTTTGCACGCTGTTTTGCCCATCTAATGAGGTTAGTGCAGTGTTGGCGCACCTGCTGATAGGTGTGATTGTGGCCACCAACATCATTTACTTTCCTGCGAAGTTCATCCCACTGGGCATCCCGGTGCTGTGCATCCTGTGGCACATGGCTGAAAAGTGTTTCATGGTTGTCAAGGAGGTATGGAATGAAGACCTCATCCTCCATGCGGGTGTATGGTGGCAGCCTGGCACGCGGCATACCTGAAAGACATAATGATGGAGACAGGTCACATTAACTCACAGAGAAGTACAGAAGTACAGCTGCAAATACATGTGTATCATATTTATTATGATTACAAATATGTCTTTGCAAATCTGCATGACACTAACACCACTGACATAGTTTCATAGTTTCATAGTATAGTGCTAGGTTATCTGCCCTGGGACATTTGTAAGCCTAGCCATAGTGATGCAGCATTTGCCACCCCATGAAATGGTATAAAAATGTACAGAATAAATTTAGAATACTGTGTCTAGTAGTGACACAATGAAGGTCCCCTTATATAATGGAATTAGTTTACTGTGCCCCTGTCTAGCAGTGACACAGATGTGACCCCTGGGGTAAACTTACGATCTCCCATCCACTCATCAAGATTTCTCTTGAAAAGAGTCAATGAGGGGCTCTGCCTAATATGAACTGGGATCTTGTTCCAAAGCATGGGAAGCCTCTGGGTTATGAATCTATCCCTCCAGCATGTCCTATTCATACTTGTGCCAAGGTTTAAGTCTTTAGCTCTCGTGGTCCTGATGGACTTGGATTTTTTGAGGTCGAGCATGTCCATCATATCCTGATTGGACATGGCATTTTACGTCAGGCAGAGATCACCTCTGAGCAGACGGTATGATACTGAATAGAGCTGAAGTTTCTTTAGTCTGGCAGAATAAGACATATGTTGGAGACCCTTGATCCTCTTGGTGAGGTACTTTTGTGGTCTCTCCAGCTGTTGCAAATGCCGGGTGAGGTACATACCAAATGGGGCATTGTACTCAATCATGGGTCTGATGAGGGAGGAATATAGGGGTACAATGACATCCTTGGATCTGGATGTGAATCCCTTCATGATGAGGTGTGCAAGGTAGAATGTTTTTCTAACCACTTTGCCAACGTGGGTATCAAATGAGAGGTCGCTGTCGACTTGAGTCCCTAGGTCTCTGATTACTTTTTCAGTACTCAGTGGGTTGCTGTCTATGTGATAATTTGTGGGTACTTTGTTTTTCCCAAAGGGGATGACTATGCATTTTTTGGCATTTAGCTTAAGGCCGTGACTCCGGCACCAGTTGTCCGTTTCTGTGAGGACTTTTTGTAGGCTGTGTGTGTCTGCTGGTGTATCGACTATGGCGCCTAGTTTGCAATCATCTGCGAACTTTGTCAGCCACAGCCCTCCCGTGTTTGCTTTAACATCTGAGAAATAAATGCTGAACAAGAGGGGTCCCAGGACAGATCCCTGTGGGACACCACTTGTGACTGGCTTTGAGTCTGACATTGCTCCAGCGATTTTAACTTTATGGGTTCTGTCCTTTAGCCAGTTTGCAACCCATCTATTGACATAAGGGTTTACATTTAAGCTGTTGAGCTTATCTATGATGCCTGAGTGGGGTATTATGTCGAAGGCCTTAGCCAAGTCCAGATATGCTGTATGGACTGCTTTGCCCTCGTCAATGGCTCTAGTGACTGTTTCGAAAAAGTAACCAGGTTTAAAAGGCAGGATCTGCCCTTTACAAATCCAAACTGGGTGGGGTCAAGTGTCTGTAGGTCCCCTATGTCTCTGTTTATGAGTTTCATAATGATTCTTTCCATAGCTTTGCAGACCAGGCTGGTTAAGCTTATGGGGCGGTAGTTTCCAGGGTCTGTAGAGGCACCCCCCTTTTGGAGTGGGACCACTGTTGCTGTACGCCAGTGTTCAGGTACATATCCCGAAGTAAGGCTAATGTTAAATAGCATTTTTATGTGTGGGTTTAGCTCCTCTTGGAGTTCACGTAACACGCAACCCGGGATACCGTCAGGTCCCATTGATGCTGTGTTTTTTGCTTTGTTTAGGGCGGTTCTCACTTGGACTTCTGAGATGACAGGGAGATTACATTCAGCTGGGATAAGTATTTCTTCTTTTGGGGGTGAAGGAGGGGAGAAATTTGCACTGAACCTGTCAGCCAGAATGTTGGCTATATCTGTGGGTTCAGTGTATTTTTTATTGTTGTGAACCAACTCTGAGCATATCTGAGGGTTTCTGCCCAGGTTTCTAACATAGCTGAAGAAGGCTTTGTGGTTATCTTTAGTGTTTAACTCACACACATTTGACACTTACTGGTGATTTTATGTTATCACCATATATGTGTGTGTCAAGTGATGGCATTGCTCATACTCCATGTGGATGTTGTCTTGATGTGGGCATGTCTGTTTGCCTGTACTGGTGTGTCTACCTATCAGTACATGCCTGGATATGTTCACATTAATGCAAGAGACCTTAATGCTGTGTATATGTCACATATATAGTCATACACAGCCTTAAGGGACATGATCTGTGACCCTGCAGACTTGCTCATGGAAAGTTTTACATGTATGTGTTTTGCCAAATACATCTACATGGCACTGTACAGCAGTATAGCATCCTGCCATGTATTACCTGTGTTGCACATGTGAAACACACGGGACAATGGCTAGCTTGATGGTATTTGCAGGGTTGAATATCAACTATAGCATGTATGGTTATAGTGACCTAGTAGGCTATATGCCCTGGGCCATTTATGAGCCTAGGCTGAAAGGTTACCTAGCTGTAGCCAACAGATAGGTAATTTTCAGTGGCCAGTTCAAGCAGTGCCACAGAACTGATGCATGGGGTTACTAATATATTTGCCATGCGGTCATCACACCATGTCTCAAAGAGGGACAATGTGCAGCTTTGCTGTACAGGAATGCATAGTATGGCAGGAGTATGTAAAGTGTACGGGACAGGGATCTGTCAGGCATGTTATGATCCTTTTACTAGAAAGGTGGATTCCATGAAGTATGTGTTTATTTGAAATCAGGATGTGTAAGTGTAGCATGTCCAACATCTCTGTGTTGGACATGGCTTTATTCAGGGTAGGCATCATGCTACATAGCAGAGCTAGGGTTTGGGAAGGCTGGTGTAGGCCATCTGAACATGGCCAATAACCCTTAAAGGAAATATGTGATCTATTATGGGTCACTTGAGTGTTGAGTATGGCTGATCAATGATCTCTATATTCATAGATGGCACCCTGTCATGATTAGAGGTGCCACTGATGACTACCTGACTGGTGTGGTAAAGTGACTAACAAAGGAAAGACTACTGTCCAGCTGCATCCCATACACACACACTTTCCAGTATGTTGACCACTGCCTACATGGTAGTTCGTGGGTACAGGGTTTTTAACATAGGGGATGACAATGCAATACTTAGCTGTGAGATTGTGGCCATACGTCACACACCACACATCTGACCCACAAATGCCCTTCTGTATGTTGCCTGCAGCACTCATTGAGTCGACTGTTGATCCTAGTTCATAGTCATTTGCAAACTTCAATAGGCAGATGCCTTCTGTGTTAGTCTGTGTTGTATAGATAACAAAGAGGGGGAGTACCAGGAATGAACCCTGTATTACTGCAGCTGGCACTGGTTTGATGTGCATATGAACCTATGAACCTATGACACGGCTATTAATAGGATGTGCTGGAGGGATAGATTCATCACCCAAAGACTCCCTATGCTGTGGAACAAAATCCCAGTACATGTGAGGCAGAGCACCTCGCTGGCCTTGTTCAAGAGAAATCTTGACCAATGGATGGGAGATCACAGATATACCCCAGGGATAACCTCAGTGTCACTGCTCGACAGAGGCACAGCAAAATAATGGGTATAGTTCCCCATACTAAAGGGGTGGCGTAAGCCATGGGCTAGGCTTGTAAATGCCCTCGGGCAGTTAGCCTAGTATGAACCTATGAACCTATATATTAGTCAGACACCTTCTGTAGTGTTGGTTCTACCAGCGGTCCAGTTACCAACCAATCCTGTGACATAGGAATATACACCTAGTTTACTGAGTGTAGCTGGAACACAGTATGGGTGATGGTGTCCTAAGACCTAGCAAGGTCAAGATATGCTGTGTGAATCAACATTACTGTCATCTACATCTGTAGTAACGATATCAAATAAGTTGATCAAGGTTCATGGCTTTACAGACCAGACTCAGCAGGGTAGTAGTGCACTATTTCCCATTATCGGTGGTGTCTCACCCTTTGTGGGGTGTGATAACTGTTGCTGTGCATCATTCAGTGTGTACACAACCTGATATGAAGCTATGATTGAACATGATGTGTATGTGGAGAGCAAATTGTTCTGACATTCTTGCAAAATACACACTGGGATGTTGACAGGTCCCATGCAAGCTGTATGTATGGCTTTAGAGAATGCAGCTTGTACCTGCATAGTTGTTATTACAGGGACTCTGTAGTGTACATGAATATATAAATATGTGTACATGTTGTTGGGGGGAGGTGAAAGTGGGTTTAGGTTATCCAAGACCCTATATGAATGAAGAAGTGCTATTTCTGTAGGTTCAGTACTTCTCATGTCATTGTGCTGAGAAGCATGGCAGGTCTTGTTGTTGCCATTACGATTCATGACACAGCTATAGAATGCTCTGCGGTTGGCCTCATAATATGTGGCTGATTAGTTTCACAGTAGCTTTGTGTAGTCTTATATGGTGTATCTGCATCTTACTGAGGCAGACCAGGGATCACCTCCACTCATGTGTGTTCACTCTTGCAACAGTTTGTACCTTCTGTGGTACAGTTTAAGGCAGGGTACCACCAGTTTGCCTTCCTATTTGTGTTTGGTTGAATCCTGGTTCTGTTTCAATAACACAATCACTGCACTTATGTGAGTGCTTAAAGTGCATTTGTGTAGGATTCAGCATTTGCACATGCATTGTCCATCTGCATGGGTGCCATGGCAGTCACCAGTTCACTCTTAAGAAGTATAACATTGGCTTTGGAGACTGACTATGTGTAGCATACTGTTAGCCCTGTTTGTGTGACTATGGTGGGGTTAATGAAATCCAACATGCATTGAGCACAGGTGTTGGTATATGAGGAATCTTCCCAGTTCATAATGGGATAGTTGAGAATAGCCATTATTATGGTTTTCTGTCTCAAACCTAATATTCTCCATTACAGCACAATATGGCAGTTGGGAATTCTGAGGCATGGTGGGTGATTTGTCACAAGGTGCAATTTGGATTCCACTTTGGCACAAAGGTAGTTGCTCAGCATAATGCATCTGAAGTTATGCAAGTGCAACTTGCGTGGGGGTGTACATATCATTCAGGAATATGGAAATACCTGTGGCCTGTGTGTTCCAATAAAGGATAATGGCCAAGAGGTGAGGTATGTGTTATAAGGTGGTCATGCAGGGGTGCTCTCTGGAGCATTGAACCATATCTCAGTCACTGCACAGATATGTTCTCCATGTTAAGGATTGACGTAGTTGAGTCCATACTGAGTTTCTGAAATGTATAATTGAGTAGCAAGACACGTAGTCTATTGCTTGGCTGTCCCTGATACAGCAGTGGACTTTCACTTGAACCTTGCATGATGAAAGCACTATAGGGGAAGCATGAGCCCTAGCCAATATTCAGATTCCCAGGGGTGACAGGTGCAGGCCTTGTCTGGCCAAGCATCATGGTCTGTCAACCATGTTATCCCAGGCAAAGAGATACTGGATACCCTTTGAATTACATCAGTACATTAGACAATTGTGGAATACAATGCTTTTGTCCCTGTACTGCAGTATCATTCTGGCCAATAGCAGAATGCTAGCCAGGCCTTGGGACATACCTGCTTGGGCTAGAAGACCTGACAGTTCCTACATGTGTGTTTCCATGCAGTCCAGGCTACTACATCACAGGTCCTGCACAACAACATGGAATATGCCAGAGCCATGTGTATAGTTCAAAAGGTGGTCTGAGTGTATGGGTATGTGGCTAATCATGGCAGACAGGCAGCTGACAGTATGTTTGCCCTCATATAGCTTGGTGTGTAAAATAGTGCCAGAGTTTGCATTCACAAATGAATACTGTTGGGCATGTTTTTGTTGTCTGTCTATTCCAGCTTGGGAGGTCTCTTGCTTGGCCAAATTCTTAGAAGCCTCTGTGAATGTGTGTGATTTCTTGTGATATATGTGGGTGTCCTTACTGTGTTCTGGTAAGGGTATGTGTTGAGTATGGTGATGAGATGCATGTGTTAACCTACACCTCATGACTGTCCAGTCCAGTTATGGCTGTAGACTGAACTGCCTTCCAGCTTACCTTTGTAGCTGCATCCCAGACAATGTGTGGTGTGTGGTGTTAGGTGGGTTTGGCAGTGTACATGGCATTGATATTACATTCCCCCATGATGGCCACATACACAAAGATGACATTAGTAAACACCAGTAGCTGACTAGTGGACATGTCGGTATGAGCATTCAGTACTACAAGTACCAAGTACTGTATTTAGTTTACTTATTGCTTATGAAGATGCTTTAGACGATGATGCTCACAAGTAAATATTTGTGTTATGGACGTGACAACACTGACTATTACAGAAACATAGTAGCTAACTTCAGCAGCAATTCCTCATCTGAGGAGCACATCGCATCCTGATAGTTGATTACAGATGATGCAAGTGTCAACAGGTCTGTATCCTTTTCTGGGTATATACTCACATATCCACCAGAACCATGAGCTCTGTTGGGCACGGACACCCACTCCCCAAACAGAGTCAAGTATCAATAGAGTCTACTGCCACTATCAACATGATCAGGATATAATCAGAGAGTGTAAGCCATCACCTATGAAGCAGCTATTACACATGGGCAGCAGTCTCCTACATCTTACAGTGCTACTGCAGATGTTACACTGGAGTTAAAGATGATATACAACTTGTTTCATTACCAGTACTGTGCACAACCTTACATACAGTATTTGCAAGCAGCTGTTAGGTTGGCTACACAAACCTGAAAGTTCAACCAGTGTGTCTCTACTCTCAATATCCACTCTGTGTAGGTGTGCACATAGCTATTTGGCCCAGCCCTGTAACAAGGGTCACTACACATTTGCATAACATGTACACATGCACAGCTGTTATTGCTTGCAAATTATACTAGAGAGGTGGATATTACATGTCTTATGTGCATGGATAGTTACCTAGCTCTTCCAACTGTCTTTGTTATTGTGCTGCTAAACTGTCAGATGAATACATTTCATATGTATCCTGTTATTGAGTATTGTAATTGCCAGTAGACATAACAAATGTTTGCATAACATAACGCAAATGCTATGTAAAATGGAATACAGATCTGCCTAGAATACTGTACATTACACAGTTATTGGCACAATATCCCACAATGCAAATCATATTTGCAAAGTAAGCACACCTTTGACATGTTCATCTCACTAATACATCCATACATATGTCTACTGTTACAATATATCAGCATATACTATCCCCTGTTATAGCACATATTTTTTGGACCAACCCTGACACTGACAGTGGCTGGAAAAGAATTGGTGAATTCCAAGCCTGTATATATATATATATATATATATATATATATATATATATATATATATATATCATCCCTTGTGGTGTATGAGGAGATTGCCTTATGACCTACAGCAATGCACGCATAGAATACTACAGGCATTACTACTGCTCAATAATACATCGCTACAAAATAGCTATTTCCACTATATGCATTGATTACACTGTAAGTATTACAGGACAGATACTACATACACAGACATACTAAAAGTTATACATACCTTATTGGTAATTGGAGGTGTTATTGACTGGTATTTTAATCTTTTTCGGTTTGTGTTTCAATCTTCTGTTGGGTATTTTGTACTGGATGTATACAGATGGTTTGAATGTGTGACAAGCCATCCTTTTATAGTTAGAGATCAGTAACATGTGCTATCCTGATCACCCATTGGTGTTCTAAAGTAGTTAATTACATGCACATCAGCTGTGCAGCTACTCCATTAGCCAATACCATGGCAACAGTGGAGTTTAATTGAGTTCTCCACTTGGGCGTTGCCCCTTTGCCTTACTTGTGAGGAAGACAGGCTGGAAGTGTTGTCTGAAATCTATTGCAACAGCTGTATGGAGACAAACACAAATATATTGTGTGTAATGTCTAGAAGATTTGGTCTAAATGTGAGTACTGCTGTTATATTTATGAACATTGCTACTTGTGCAGGGTTTGTCTGTACCTAATACTTCTGCATATGTTTCAGTCTGGCCAGGATGTTTAACCAGCTCAAGACTGTATGGCTATGCATATAAAGTTAGGGGGATTACAGTGTGCTCACCAGGCATCTTTGGTTTGGTGTTAATGTGTATCATACTGTGCTGATAATCAGTAATTGTTAACCCTTCGTGGTGTAATTACTTTTCAACCCTTTGAAACAGGATTTGTTCAAACAAACCCTGTAACATCAGCAGCTGTTCCATTGTATAACAGCAACTATTTCACATAGGGCCATGTTAGTGTGGCTCTGTCCAGGTATGTCAAGGTTTCAGCAGATGTCGTACAGTGGATGAATAATTGGTTATGGTATGACAGTATGTATTGTTGTAATTAGTTTGGGTGTGGGGGAGATGGTGGGTGTACATAGCAGATGGAGGTGTGTAGGAACTGCTTTTATACATATTCTATATGTGTGTGGGGGTTCTTTTCCTATATGAACACCTATCCCTTAGTGGACTAATACTATGGTAATTGCAGGCTGATTCATTAAGGCACTGTTAAATGCTTCCTGTATAGCATGCAGGTAATGTTAGTCCTTGAATTCATTTGGCAATATGTCTGTGTATTTCTGTCATGGATATTTGCAGTCATTGTAGTTGTGTTGGTGATTGACCCTATTTGGCTCATGTCCATAGAGCATATTTGTAATAGTGTATTGGCATATACTCTTCAGATGTTATGTTCATATTGTTTGGGGGTGGCAGAATGTGTGATTGCTATGGTACATGTTATACTCAGATTTGAACACTTCAGATGCTGTATACACACATGTATGTATGTATATATATATATATATATATATATATATATATATATATATATATATATATATATATATTATTGCATACGTTTATATGTACCTCCATAGATGTGTAGATGTTTTTAACCTATCTATATGTCTACATATATCTATATCTCTATATATCACTGTGTATCTCTCTCTCTCTCTCTCTTTCTATATATATATAGCATACATCTTTCATTGGGTACACGGCGGTTTGTCCTATTTCCACACAATCCTCCCTTATGTGTTTGACCTGTCTGAATACTCTGCTGGCATAGGTACGTCTCTGGTAGCTTAGTGGTAGGTTATTCTGAGGATGGTGTACATGGTTGCGGGATCAAATCCTGGAAGTGGTTGCTATTTTACCTCTCAGAGCAGGCACTGGTAGGGAAAGTGTGATTAACACACATTTAAGCAGTTGTAAGCAAGTTTGCCCATGGTCTGCTTGACAGTAAGCAAAGGTTACACCTGTGAAGCACTTATCAGTTTAACCGTGTTAAAGCGCTGCTTACAGTCGTGCAAAATTGCTTAAAAGTGCCTTAATCAACCTGCATCCAACAGCCCTTATTCTGGACCTCAAAATAAATTAACAGCCCTTGAACCTGGGACCATGAACATCACAGTCACTGTCTCTACCAAGGCATCTGAGATATGTACAAATGTCATGGTTTTTAGAATATGCATTTTACTACGGACATTCCTCACTACTGAAAACAAATATGTCAGTTGGTGTACATATGTATGATACATGTTAATGTTCAAATGTTTGTGGAATTAAGTGTTGCAATGTGACCTGACTGGGTATATTAGGGATGAGAATGGTTCTTGTTTTGTGTCCTTTTTTATTGTCTCCATACTCCATGTATACATCTCCAGTTCACTTATTGAACATCCAACCCAGGCTTTCCTTGATGCATAATTTTATTACCCATCATTCCTCCCCCACCCCAAACTCCACATACACAACAACAATCCCTTCTATGGTGAATTAAGTTAATATTAATAGTTATAATACCAGAGCTGCATGTGTTTTGTGTACACTTCTATTCCTTTTGATTGCTTCTGTGTCACGAACTGTATTCATACATGGTTATATATATGGCTATAGATGTAACTGTGTGTGTGTGTGTGTGTGTGTGTGTGTGTGTGTATGTATATATATATATATATATATATATATATATATATATATATGTGCACACATCACTGAAATGCATATATATATATATATATATATATATATATATATATATATAGTATTAATTTTAACAGTTATACATATGTAGACTTGCATATGTTGATTCAGAAACTACAGTATATTACAATGTACTTGTACATATGTACACAAAGTGACTGTTCCATTTGTGGTCAGTACTGTGGAATGCCTATAGTAAATGATGTAGTCTAAAAACCATGAAACATGCATATAGCTGAGATGGCTTAGTGGTAAGTCCCATGACTATGGTGTGAATGGTCCAGGGTTCAAGACCTGCAATGGTGTAAAAATGTTTTTTACTCCAGAATAAGGCTCTTTTAAGCAGTTGTAAGCATGTTTAAAACTGTTTGTGTGACATTAAAGCAGCAGTTAAACACAGTTGAACAAAATTTAAAAAGTATAACCTGTGCAGGCAAACACGGTCACATCTGCTAAATACTCAGGATATATATATTTCAGTGTAGTAACATCTCATTATGTGCTTACTTAACATTACAATCTTTGTTGACTTTACTCTCCGGCACACATGGGTTTATATGGGTGTTTCAAATGTTTATTATACTGAAGATTACTACCTAAATATGCAAGCTGTGGTTAAGGTATACTTTTTAACATGAAAAATAACTCTGACTTTATTGGGATTTGAACCACAAATGCTATGCAAATACTGTAACCATTACACTATTGACATTAATGTTGCTTCTGCCTATTTCCTATTTAGATGATTTCTATGGTGAATTAAGCTAGGCTAAGCAAAGGGCGGAGGCACGCAAACCCACTGAGCTTAACTTACTCTTGAAATAAAAACATAACAAATGAAATGAGAGACTATAAATTAAATTCCTAACTACATTAGGCATAGCCCCTCACTGACACACTTCAAGAGAAACCTTGATGTGTGAATGGGTAACAGAATATACACCCCTGGGATCATGTGTCCCAGAACCATACAGCCAGGGGGAGGTGAAGCCCCTCCAGTTTTATAGCTGCAAGGCCTGTTGGGGAAATTGAATGGTGCTGAATTTTCACATTAACATGCCCTTTTTAGATCACTAAGTGCCACTATCACCCTCCACCACCCCAGTCTTCAACAGCTTCCGGCAGCTCTGCCTGGAATCACTTCATTGGCTATGCTTGACAGAGGCTCAGTTACTTCATCAATGGTGCGGAGAAAGCCAACACACTGCAGCTATGCTTTTAAATGCCCTTGGGCAGATCGCCTACTACCTATATGTGAACCTCTAAAGTGCAGGCCATCACAGAAATAATATGTGAATAAACAGAGCTTTCAGATCACAATATACAGTGAGAAATCACCATGTAGTCAGAAAACAGTTAAGTACAGCAAGAAAATACAGAACACTGATACTTAATCACTCCAAAAGGCTATCTTGGAAGCTGGAAGACTTGTATCAGTTTAAGGCTTTCTGTTGCTTACCAGTAGGTTACCTACAGGAAAGATGAGAAACAAGCCCAGATGGGAAACATGCATGCAAAAATACCATACTGGCTTGCATCTGTCAGCCTTAGGCTTTCAAATACTGACCAAGGCTCTTGGCGCCCCCATGGTGCCTTTTTTAGGCAAGGCTCAAAGGTGAATCCCACCTCCGTAAACATCACAATAAAAAAAATCAATGAGGGTTATGCTACTCAATGCAAGGAAAATGCACGCACTCAAAGCACTCCTCAGTATGGACAACGTCAACATCTATGCAGTAACTGAAACCTGTTTTAAGGCTCCCAAAAGCACACCAGCACTACTGGACTACAACCCATACCACACATTTCGGCCACAAAACATGGACTGACACAGGCATGGAGGGGGTTGTATCCATATTCATCAGAGATACCCACACCTCCAGGTTAGTGGGGTAGCATGATACCTCTGCGATCATCCATGTGCAGCTAACGTCAGCCACAACTACAAGGCAAACTGTGGCCTGCTACAGATCATCCTCCATGTCCCAGGACCACCACTCCACCTACCTGGAGACAGTGGAAAACATGACAGTCCTACTGAACACCCTGGTATTGGTCGATTTCAACTACCCTACCATTAGCTAGAAAACTTACTCGAGTACTCACTTCCAGGCCCAGCACTTCCTGGAATTTATCACCTCAAATGCCCTGTATCAGATGGTAAAGTCCCCAACCAAAGGTGGAAAAATACTAGAAGTGGTAATCACCAACATGGGCGACAGGTGCACCACAGCAGAGGTAAACCGGTCACTGGTTAGATCTGACCATGAACTATTCACTGATGATTTCCACACCCAACCATCCCCCCACCCAAGGAAACCACAGTGAAAACCTTTCCTACTGCTAACTTCACATTACTAAAGACAGAGGTGGGAGGTTTCACAGCCCCCACACTAACGGAAAACACTGCTCAAGATACAGAAAGATTTACAAATGCACTCTATAAGCACCTACAAGGATGTATGGATCATGCCATCACTGGTAAACCAAGACTCGCTCCTCCAAGACAAGAACACCAGTCTGGTAGACCTCTGCAATAAACAGGCTATACAACAGAAGTAGGACAGTAGTCCAGAAAAACAGCAAATCCCAAGAACAGACATCCGTGACCAGTATTAGTAAAAAACTTAGGTCCCTCATAAAATCATCCAAGGCTAACTTCAACAGGAAAATAGCCAAGGATTCGAAAGATAACCACAGAGCCTTCTTGGGCTATGTCAAGGATCTAAGTGATAACTCACAGATTTGCACTGTGCCGGTGCAATATAGCACAAAATATACTGAACCTACTGAAATCACCAACATACTTGCAGATATATTCAGTACAAACTTCATCCCCTAAAGAGCCCACAACAATACCCGAAAAGTACAGTATTCCAGACATCAGAGACACACAGGTGGAAATAGCCCTCTCAAAAGGCAAAACCCAGCATCAATGAAGGCGGATGGTGTCCCAGACTGTGTCTTGCAAATACTACAAGATGAACTAACTCACCAGCTAATTAAGCTTTTCAACCTCAACCTCTACACAGGCTACATGCCCATAGAATGGCGCATAGCAAGGGTTATTCCACTCCACCAAGGTGGAAACACAACTGACCATGGTAACTACCACCCCATAAGCCTGACTAGCCTGGTCTGCAAAGCTATGGAGTAGATCATCATGGCACTCATTAAAAAAGACATTGGTAACCTCCAAACACTTGACCCAACCCAGGTCAGTTTGGCTGAATGCAGATCATCCGTACTGAACCTATTTGACATCTTACAGACAGTCACCAGGGCATTAGATGAGGGGAGAGGTGGTTCACACATACTACCTGGACCTTGCCAAGGCTTTTGACACCATTCCCCACTCGGGTATTATTGATAAACTCACCAGCCTGTACATAAACCCATACATCACAGGATGGGTTGCCAACAGGCTTACACACAGAACCCACATGGTAAGACTAGCAGTCTCCAGGTCCAACTCTTAACCAGTCACAACTGATGTCCCACAAGACTCAGTCCTGTGACCCCTACTGTTTGGCATATATTTCTCAGAGGTACAGGCAAACACAGGTGTACTATGGCAGACCATGCTTGGCAATGACTGCAAACTGGGAGCCATAATTGACAGTCCAGCTGACACAGACAGCCTTCAAAGGGCCTCACAGAGACCGACACAGGGTATCAAAGTCATAGCCTCAAGCTAACAAGTGCCACAAAATGCATAGTCATTCCATTTGGGAAAAACTAAACACCTACATATTAACACATACGTGGTAGCCACCTTAATACAGTTGAGGTAATAGGGGATCTGGGGACTAAGGTAGATAGTGAGCTCACCTTTGACAATCATATCTCCAAAGTAGTTAGAACATCCATCTATGTAGGCCATCTGGTTGCTAAAGGGTTCACATCTAGACAAATTAGGTTATAGTGCCCCTTTATTCATCGCTCATCAGTCCCATCATAGAGTATGATAACCCATTTGGGATGTACCTCAGAAGACACTTCCAACAGCTGGAAGGACCACAAACGTAACTTGCTAAGAGGATTACTAGCCTCAAACATATGTCCTATGCAGAAAAACTGAATAAACTCCTGCTTTACTCGGTGGCATCTTGTTTACTCAGAGATGATCTCTGCTGGCCTATAAAGCCATGTCCAACTCAGGCTTAATGGATATGCTCCACCTATGGGAATCCATGTCACAGTGAGCCACAAGCTGTAGTGAGCTAAACCTTGCCACAACAATAACTAGAACATGCTGGAGGGACAGTTTCCTGTCACAGAAACTCCCTATGCTTTGGAACAACATACTTAATTACATTATGCAGAGCCCCTCACTAACACTCTTCAAGAGAAACCTTGAAGAGTGGATGGGGCACAGCAGATACACCCCAGGGATCCTGCCATTAGCTGAGCTCCACAGAGGGACAGTTAATTAATCAATGGGGTGGCAAAAGCTGACACATTTTGGCTAAGCTTATGAATGCCCTCGGGCAGTTAGCCAGGTACCTACCTATGAACCTATGAACCTATACATACAGTATCAGCACATGCTGATAGCTTAATTTACTGTTCAGGTGTTGACTTACCTTGTGCCAATGGCTGTTGTGTGTTCAATAGTTGAGGGCTGCCTATGTTGGATGCACACAGTAGACTGCCTATACATGACAATTTACAGGTAATCTTGTGTGTGTGCCATCCATTTTTACTGTGTGTGCAGGTGGAGAAAGGTAGTAACTCTGTGCCTGTGGGGCCCTTGGCAATGGTGGTGGGTTGTGAGGGCCTTCACCATTCTGCACCTGCTGCAGCTGTTTCCACAGGATCATATTGTGTAGGATGGCACATAATATGAAGATGTGGGCACACATGCCTGGAGAGTACTGCAAGGATCCACCAGATATGTCCAAGCAACAGAACCATGATTTAAGCATCCCAAATGCATGCACTATGACGATTCTGGTTTGTGAGTGTGCATCATTATGGCGTTCTTGCATGGGTGTGTATGCATTTCTGATGGGAGTCAACATCCATGGTTCCATTGCATAGCCAGCATCCCCCACCAAGTGGCCATATGGGATGTCCCCCTTGGCAAATACCTGATACAGCTGTGAGGCATGCCAGATATGGAAGTCGTGATAGCTTCCAGGGCTGCCAGCACACACATCCATGATAATGCCCTGGGCATTGTACATGACCTGGCAGTTGATGGAGGGGTATCCCTTGCGGTTTATGTAGCACCTAGCCTGCTCACCGGGTAGTGACTTGATGTGTATGTGCGTGCTGTCTATTGCACCCAGTACCTCCGGGTATTCTGCCACATGGTGGAAGAGACGCATATTGCTGGCCAACTCCTCCTGCTTTCGAGGGAAGTATATGTGCTCATTGGCATATGGTAACATGGCATCCTGGAGCTGGTGAAGTACCCTGGATGCTGATGCCAGTGAGATCCCCATGATATCCCCAGTTGGCCTTTGAAAGGTACCTGTAGCTAGTATTCTCAGGCTTACACATACCTCCGTATCCACTGGGATGGGTTCCCCTCTGTTTGTTCTGGCTCTGAGGTGTGGCCAGCACAGCTCCACAAGTTGCTGTAGGGTGTCTCTGTCCACTCTGTAACGCTCTACTATCTCCAGATCATGTAGCCCCTGGTAGGTTACCCTGGGTCTGAACACTCTTCTCCTCCTCTGGTGTCTGAGATAGTTGTCAGCATCATTCTCCACACCACCTTCTGTCTCCAACACATGCTGGTGGATCAAAGCTATGGTATCCCCTAACATGTACATATTAAAAGTTCCTCATATGTATACACCAATGGTGCAGAGTGTATGGGAATACACAAGTGTGTATGTGAGGTGCTTTCACTCTTTATAGTATTGTGCTATGGATGTTGCTGATGTCATTGGCTGTGTATGAGCAATTCCAGCTGCAGGGTGTCTTAATTGTGGGTTTTAAAGTGAATACTGCAAGTGTGGGGCCTGTAGTGTGGAGTTATGCTTGCCTGCCTAGATTAATCTGTTGCCCTTTAATTCCCTTTCAAACCTGGATCCCCTCCCATTGTCAGGCATGCATTCACCTGCCAGCTTTCTTGTTTTGTACTTTCCCTACCCAGTCATGTGTTACAAAATGTGTTTTGTAGCTGATATAATGCAATTCTGCTTTGTTCTGCTGTGGCACACCACTGTTTTCTTTGCAGTACAGCCCCTTCCCTTTCCCTTGCAGCCTTGTTAGCTGTTGTCAATGGCCCACTGTAGGTTCCTAGGTGTTAATTAGTCATTTGTACTCCAATTTTCCTGCTGCAACATTTCCTTAGTTTTTTCCTATATCCTTCCTGTTTCAGCTCCAGTGCGCACCGCGCAAAACCGTTTACTGAGTTTAAGCGCATTTTAATCTCCATTCACATGCATACTTGGTTACCTTGTGTGCTCTCAACTAAGCAAAGCTAAAGCGAGTTCAACACACCCCTTTCCTGCAGCTTTGCTTAGCTACGGGCAAACCGGGTTAGCAATGCTCCAATGTGCTTACAGCAAAGGTGACACACCCCTCTCTTGATGTCATCTTTATCTCATGGGCACACCTCGGTGTTATAACACTACACTGTGAGGTGCATCCTTACACCAGCTGAGAATCTGTGATTCACTATAACTCCTCTCATTTGCATGAGATTGCCTACTAATTCCTAGATACCGTGCATAACATTGACACAGCCCCTTAGCAACCCTTGCACCATGGTGTGGTGTAACATGCCTGCCATTGACTATTATAAGGAAATCATGATATAAGTTACATTGCAGTTTTACTCTATATTTTTCTATTTTCCTTGCGATCCCGTTTGCGTGCCGCTGCCCTATGCTTAAACTTCACAATAGTGCGAAAAAAAATTAAATGTTATTTTTATATTTTGTAAATTTTTTTTTATGCCAATGGCTATATATTTAGCCACTGGCATATATTAACAATATAATACATGTGTTTGGCCAGCTGTCATGGCTTCGATTTTATATTTGCAAAAATGTAAACCGTTTTTTTTTTTTACGGTTTAAATTTCTGCATGCTTACACTATGCCTGCACCACTTCCTAGATCGCTAAATATCTTCATTTGCATGCTACACTGCTGCAAATGGGGTAATTAGCATACAGGGGCCGGGAGCTGTGCTGGTGTAGCATACGCAGGTAGTGCACATGGAAACAGCTCGTACCTGGATCGCTCGCCGGCCATATTTGATGTTGGAACTCCAACACTATGCCTGCACTTGGTGCAAGCTTTGTGAATCCCCAGGACTGTCTGACAAAGACTTTGGGAAATTGTTCAAAATTTGTTTATAAAAGGGGATAAAAATTTTAAACAAATATTTGAAGGACCAGAGAATAGAAAAGTTAAGAATACACAAAGGGCTATGTATAAACGGGGCTGATGCTCCCAATGTAGATTTGTTTATGAAGAGAACAATGCTTTGATTTGTAACTATCCCAACGTTTTGGCTTCAAAAGAAAAGTTTGATTGCAGTTTTAAGGTGGTGGCTTAGTATGCCCAATCTTTATCTTATAGGTTCATAGGTTCATAGGTTCATACTAGGTTATCTGCCCTAGGGCATTTATAAGCCTAGCCAGAATGTGTTTGGCTTTTGCCACACATTTTAAATTTATTTTGCTATGCCCTTTTTCAAGGTTAGTATACTGTGCCTCTGTCTAACAGTGACACAGAAGTGATACCCGGGGTAAACCTACGATCTCCCATCCAATCATCAAGATTCCTCTTGAAGAGAGTCAATGAGGGACTCTGCCTAACCTGGACTGGGATTTTATTCCAGAGTGAAGGGAGCCTCTGGGTTATGAATCTGTCACTCCAGCATGTCCTATTTATTTCAGTGCTGAGGTTCAAGTCTCGAGCGTAGCTCGATGGGATTTGGATTTTCTGAGGTGCAGCATGTCCATTAATTCCGGGTTGGACATGGCTTTATACATCAGGCACAGATCGCCTCTGAGCAGGTGGTATGCCACTGAGTTGTGCTGGAGTTTCTTTAACCAGGCAGCATATGGCATCTGTTTGAGCCTTTTGATCCTCTTGGTGAGGTACTTTTGGGGTCTTTCCAGTTGCTGCAGGTGTCTGGTAAGGTACATCCCAAAAGGTGCATTGTACTCAATTATGGGCCTGATGAGGGATGAGTAAAGAGGCATGATGACCTCCCCTAATCTAGATGTGAATCCCTTCATGATTAGGTGGGCTATATAAAATGTTTTTCTAACCACTTTGGCCACGTGGCTGTCAAATGAGAGCTTGCTATCAACTTGGGTCCCCAGGTCCCTAATTACTTCTTCTGTACTTAATGGATTACCACCTATGTGGTAATTTGTGGGCACTTTGTTTTTGCCAAAGGGGATGACTATACACTTTTTGGCATTTAGCTTGAGGCCATGGCTCTGGCAACAGTTGTCTGTTTCTATGAGGCCCTTTTGGAGGATGCTTGTGTTGGCTGGAGAGTCGATTATGGCACCCAGTTTGCAGTAATTTGCGAACTTGGTCAGCCACAGCCCTTCCGTGTTGGCCTACCTCCGAGAAATATATATCGAACAAGAGAGGTCCCAGGACTGAGCCTTGTGGGACACCACTTGTAACTGGTTTGGAGTCTGACATGGCTCCAGCAATTCTAACCATGTGGGTTCTGTCCTTGAGCCAGTTTGCAATCCATCTAGTGACACAGGGGTTTATATTTAAGCTGGTGAGCTTATCTATAATGCCCGAGTGGGGTATTGTATCAAAGGATTTTGCGAGGTCCAGGTAGACTGTGTGGACAACCTTCCCCTCGTCAATGGCCTTGGTGACTGTTTCAAAGAAATCAACCAGGTTTAAGAGGCAGGATCTGCCCTTATCAAAGCCGAACTGGGTAGGATCCAGTGTTTGTAGGTCCCCAATATCTTTATTTATGAGGTCCATGATGATCCTTTCCATAGCTTTGCAGACCAAGCTAGTCAGGCTTATGGGGCGATAGTTTCCAGGATCTGTTGAGGCACCACCTTTATGGAGAGGGACCACTGTTACTGTACGCCACTCTTTGGGCACATATCCTGTAGTAAGGCTGAGATTGAACAGTAGTTTTATGTTTGGGTTTAGCTCTTCTTGAAGTTCATGTAGGACGCAGCCCGGGACACCGTCTGGTCCCATTGATGCTGTGTTTTTTGCTTTGGAGAGGGCGGCTCTTACCTGAGCATCTGAGATGTCAGGGGGGCAGCACACTGCTGGGATAGATATTTGCCCTTTTGGTGTGGGGGGGGGGTTTGCGCTGAACCTGTCAGCTAGGATGTTGGCAATGTCTGTGGGTTCAGTGTATTTTTTGTCATTTTGGACTAATTCTGAGCATATCTGGGAATTACCACCCAGGTTCCTAACATAACTAAAGAAAGCCTTGTGATTATCCTTAGTGTCCTGTGCAGTTTTTCTCTCGAAGCTGGCCTTAGACATATTTATGAGTGCCCGTAGTTTTTTGCTAATACTGATCAGTGATGCCTTCCCTTTTTGGGATTTTGCCCTATCATTTAGTAGCTTTCTTCTTCTATTGTATAGTTTGTTTATGGCTGGGGTCCACCAGACAGGACGTCTGCCTTTGGAGGATTGGGTCTTGGTTTTATTTGGGATTGCGTGATCCATGCATTCCTGAAGGAGTTCATAGAATGCATTTATAAAGGATTCTGCGGTCTGTGCCATATTTTCCACAGGCCCGGGAGCTTTGAAGGATTCCACCTCAGTTTTGAGGAGTGTGAAATTTGCTTTAGAGAAGTTTTTCACTGTGGTTTTCTGGGCAGGGGGTGGGGTCGGGATGTGAATATCCAGTGAGATTAGTTTATGGTCTGATCTTACCAGTGAGGGATACACTTCTGGTCTGGAGCATAGAGTCCCCATGTTGGTGATGATCAGGTCCAGTATGTTTTCCCCTCTTGTGGGAGTGGTAACAAGTTGTTCCATAGCATTTGAGTTTATAAATTCTAGGAACCTTTGGGCTAGGGTGTTGGAGCTAGAGTAATGCTCCCAGTCTATGTTTGGGTAGTTGAAGTCGCCCAATATAATGGTGTTTGGAGAGACCTTCATATTTTCCAGTGTTCTCAGGAAGGCCGAGTGGGGTTCCTGGGTTTGGGAGGGTGGTCTGTAGCAGGCTATAAACTGGAAGGCAGTTTTACCCACTGTTAGTTGCACATGGATAGTCTCTGATGCTTCTTGCTTTGCCACCAACCTGGAGGTGTGGGTATCTTTGATGAATATCTATACTCCCCTTCCTTTTGTGGTTCGGTCCAAGTTTTGGGGCCGAAAAGAATGGTATGAGGTATAACCTGGTAGTGCTGGGGTGCTCTCGGGAGCCCTGAACCAGGTTTCTGTTACTGCACAGATATCGATGTTATCCATGCTAAGGAGAGTTTTGAGTGCATGCATCTTGAGGTTTAGACTTCTGGCATTGAGTAGCATTACTCTTAGTTTCTTATCCCTTGTGATACCTATGGAGGTGGGTTTGTCTTTTGAGCCTTGCCTAAAAAAGGCACTATGGGGGTAGCAAGAGCCTTTGCCAATATCCGAAAGCCCAGGGGTGACAGGTGCAAGCCGTCCCTAGCGAAGCATCGTGGCTTGTCGAGCATATCATCCCAAGCTGACAGGCATTGGATCCCCTTTGAATGACACCAGTACTTAAGCCAATTGTTGAAATTGATCATCTTGTCTTCATATTGTGGCATCATTCTTGGTGAGGGTAAGATGCTACTCAAGGTCAGGGTCATACCGGCCTGGGCTACATGCTCAGAGAGCTCCTTTATGTCTCTTTTCATGTAGTCCAGGGAGGTACGTCTCAGGTCATTCACATCAGCATGGACAATGACTGAGTCATATTTGTACTTGCCTTCGAGTGACCTGAGTGCTTGTGTTATGTGGCGGATCCTAGCGCCCAACAGGCTGCTCACCATGACCCTCTCCTTGTTCAGCCTGGTCAGCGGGACGTCAGTGTGCCTGACGATAGAGTCACCTATTACAAGTGTATCAGGTGTGTTGTTTAGTCTTAAGGGCTGTGACTGTTCGGCACACTGGCTTTGTGAGATACGTGTTGCACGTGTTTTGTTTTGGGGTAGCGGTTGCTTGGGTGTCTGCTTTGGAGGTCTCTGCTGCTTAGGCAGATCTTTATTTAGAGCCTCCGAGTATGTTTTTGTGTGATTATGTGTTTGGTTTGCTGTCGTGGTAGGTCTATTTGAGACTGGAATTGTAGTGATTGTAGTTTCCTTCTCCTCCTGACTGGTTATGCCAGTACTGAGTTGAGAGAGCTTAGCCTCCAGTTTGGCTATATGGTTGCATCTCTCACATGTGTTGGAATTTGTTGGGAGGAGGAGAGGGTTGTCTGTGTACATGAGGCAGTTGTAACATTGCCTCAATATTCCCAGATTCACCAGCTGGACTGGAGAGGAGATTGACAACTGACCTTTGGACATGCTAGAATAATATTGGGAATTCCTTAATAATTGAAAACAAGGGCCAGTGGGAAGTGAGGGTGTAGTGCTTTTAATTTTTAGTGCTGACTTATATAATTGCTTTAGCGCGCAAGTGCCAGGTAACTTAAGTGCAATGTGTTACAGGTAACTTAAATGCAAAAACGACAAACAGTAACTTTCTTTCAAGTGAAACAAGGAAATAAGTACAGTAAGCAATGCAGATATCATTAGTGATCCACAGAAGCGCTGAGAAGTCACAGATTAGGTGGAATTAGCATTCCAGGGAAATAACTAGCAAACAAACAACAAGCATATAAACAAAGCTAGATTCAGCAGGCCTGGATCTACTCTATGCTACTGCAAACAAGGTGTACCAATTTCAGTAAGATACAGTTCAAATATTCAGGCACTATAAACCTTTAACCAGAAATTCCCAGCTCAGAAGGGCAGAGTCCAGCCTCTTCTCACACAAGAGTGCAGACCATGAACCTTCTTAATGTAAAATAACTGGCCTGAAGCCCAAGTGCCTAAACCAGAACTAATACACTTTAAGAATAACAGACACTAGGCTCTCAATCAGCAGTTCCCAACTTAGAAGGATGAAAGCTACCTTGTTCAGTTGCTACATAGACAAGACTGAAATCAGCTTAGAAAAAGGATTTCTCAGCACATATATGCTATCAAAAGAGGAGACACCACTAATGCCGTTAGTAAACTTACACAGGTATGTGTAGATTTTTTTTTATTTTGGAAAGAGTGTTTCCATTTAATAAGGGTGGGAACTGGTCTGTACAGTTAGAGGCTTGAGAACTACAATGGCAGCTTTTATTGACTACAACCATGCTTCAGTTATTAATGATAACATTTTGATCAACTCATTGTTGGTTATAAAAATGACAAAATTATGAAATACGTTTGGATATTATGATATTTATTTGTAATATATGTTTATTTTACATGATTTATTCCTATTCATATGATTTTTGCAATGCTTTTAATGTTTTCAATTTTAGTTCGATTTTTTTCCATCTTGGTAATGTTTTACATTTTTAATTGTAATTTGTTGTTTATGGTCATGTGATAGATAGCAGTCTTATTTAAATCATTGTTTTGGATGTTTTTTATGTTCTGATCAAGTTCTGAGTGAGAGAGAAACAAAAGCAATTAACCTTTTTGTGTGAATAAAACTTTAGAGCAAGTAAATCTTGTCACTGGCATGTTTACTTGGTTTTCTGTGTTTTCTGTTGTGATATCTGCACAAGCTATGTCAAACCATAGGCTGATGTCTGCATCTCTGCAGTATCTGACAATGATACAAAACTTCATTATCCTATTCTCTGCAGAAAATAGCAACTGCTACCATATGTGCTCTGTCCATTATTATGGTCGATAATAGGTGAGGGTACATACACTTTGTAGATACATTGTTAGGCCAATTTAGGATATTCAATCTGCGCCTACAAGTATAGGGGTATCTAGCTGAACTAGATACTGCTTTTTACCCATTCCACTGTGTTCTAATCTCATTGCTTTCTGCAGTGTGCAGCTACTAGCTATTTCCTGATCTACGTGATAGGGACAGCGGTGGTGAGTCCAGAAACTTTCCAGGTGGATGGAGTTCTGCAAGCTTCCTCCTAATCATTTTATGTAGCATGCATGAGTGATTCTACACTCATTTCTCAGGGTCATGATACAGCCTCACCAACACCTGAGCTATGGACTGTACAGCATGAACACTCACCAGTCTTTCAGGAGGACCCACATATGACTGATAGCACCTTCACTGCTGCACCCCTGTTCATAGGTGCATAGGTTCATACTAGGCTATCTGCCCTAGGGCATTTATAAGCTTAGCCAGAGTGTGTTTGGCTTTCGCCACCCATTTTAAATTAATTTTGCTATGCCCTTTTTCGAGGTTAGTATACTGTGCCTCTGTCTAACAGTGACACAGAAGTGATACCCGTGGTAAACCTACTATCTCCCATCCACTCATCAAGATTCCTCTTGAAGAGAGTCAATGAGGGACTCTGCCTAACCTGGACTGGAATTTTATTCCAGAGTGAAGGGAGCCTCTGGGTTATGAATCTGTCCCTCCAGCATATCCTATTTATTTCAGTGCTGAAGTTCAAGTCTCTCGAGGGCGTAGCTCGATGGGATTTGGATTTTCTGAGGTGCAGCATGTCCATTAATTCCGGGTAGGTCATGGCTTTATATGTCAGGCACAGATCGCCTCAGAGCAGGCGGTATGCCACTGAGTAAAGCTGGAGTTTCTTTAACCAGGCAGCATATGGCATCTGTTTGAGCCTTTTGATCCTCTTGGTGAGGTACTCTTGGGTTCTTTCCAGATGCTGCAGGTGTTGAGGGATGAGTAAAGAGGCATGATGACCTCCCCTGATCTAGAAGTGAATCCCTTCATGATTAGGTGGGCTATATAAAATGTTTTTCTAACCACTTTGGCCACATGGTTGTCAAATGAGAGATTGTTATCAACTTGGGCCCCTAGGTCCCTAATTACTTCTTCCATACTTAATGGATTACCACCTATGTGGTAATTTGTGGGCACTTTGTTTTTGCCAAAGGGGATGACTATACACTTTTTGGCGTTTAGCTTGAGGCCATGACTCTGGCACCAGTTGTCTGTTTCTATGAGGCCCTTTTGGAGGATGCTTGTGTCAGCTGGAGAGTCGATTATGGCACCCAGTTTGCAGTCATCTGCGAACTTGGTCAGCCACAGTCCTTCCATGTTGGCCTGTACCGCCGAGAAATATATACCGAACAAGAGAGGTCCCAGGACTGAGCCTTGTGAAACGCCACTTGTAACTGGTTTGGAGTCTGACATGGCTCCAGCAATTCTAACTTCTGTCCTTGAGCCAGTTTGCAACCCATCTAGTGATATAGGGGTTTATATTTAAGCTGGTGAACTTATCTATAATGCCCGAGTGGGGTATTGTATTGAAGGCTTTTGCGAGGTCCAGGTAGGCTGTGTGGACCACCTTCCCCTCGTCAATGGCCTTGGTGACTGTTTCAAAGAAATCGACCAGGTTTAAGAGGCAGGATCTGTCCTTAACAAAGCCGAACTGGGTAGGATCCAGTGTCTCTAGGTCCCCAATATGATCCTTTCCATAGCTTTGCAGACCAAGCTAGTCAGGCTTATGGGGCGATAGTTACCAGGATCCGTTGAGGTACCACCTTTGTGGAGAGGGACCACTGTTGCTGTACGCCACTCTTTGGGTACATATCCTGTAGTAAGGCTGAGATTGAACAGTAGTTTTATATTTGGGTTTAGCTCTTCTTGGAGTTCATGTAGGACGCAGCCCGGGACACCATCTGGTCCCATTGATGCTGTGTTTTTTGCTTTGGAGAGGGTGGCTCTTACCTGAGCATCTGAGATGTCAGGGGGGCAGCACTCTGCTGGGATAGATATTTGCCCTTTTGGTGGGGAGGGCGGGGAGAAGTTTGCGCTGAACCTGTCAGCTAGGATGTTGGCAATGTCTGTGGGTTCGGTGTATTTTTTGTCATTTTGGACTAATTCTGAGCATATCTGGGAATTCCCACCCAGGTTCCTAACATAACTAAAGAAAGCCTTGTGATTATCCTTGGTGTCCTGTGCAGTTTTTCTCTCATAGCTGGCCTTAGACAATTTTATGAGTGCCCGTAGTTTTTTGCTAATACTGATCAGAGATGCCTTCCCTTTTTGGGATTTTGCTCTGTCATGTAGTAGCTTCCTCCTTCTATTGTATAGTTTGTTTATGGCTGTGGTCCACCAGACAGGACATCTGCCTTTGGAGGACTGGGTCTTGGTTTTATTTGGGATTGCATGATCCATGCATTCCTGAAGGTGTTCATAGAATGCGTTTATAAAGGATTCTGCAGTCTGGGCTGTATTTTCCACAGGCCCGGGGGCTTTGAAGGATTCCACCTCGGTTTTGAGGAGTGTGAAATTTGCTTTAGAGAAGTTTTTCACTGTGGTTTTCTGCACAGGGGTTGGGGTCGGGATGTGAATATCCAGTGAGATTAGTTTATGGTCTGATCTTACCAGTGAGGGATACACTTCTGTTCTGGAGCACAGAGTCCCCATGTTGGTGATGATCAGATCCAGTATGTTTTCCCCTCTTGTGGGAGTGGTAACAAGTTGTTCCATAGCATTTGAGTTTATAAATTCTAGGAACCTTTGGGCTAGGGTGTTGGAGCTAGAGTAATGCTCCCAGTCTATGTTTGGGTAGTTGCAGTCGCCCAATATAATGGTGTTTGGAGAGACCTTCATATTTTCCAGTGTTCTCAGGAAGGCCGAGTGGGGTTCCTGGGTTTGGGAGGGTGGTCTGTAGCAGGGTATAAACTGGAAGGCAGCTTTACCCACTGTTAGTTGCACATGGATAGTCTCTGATGCTTCGTGCTGTGCCACCAACCTGGAGGTGTGGGTATCTTTGATAATATTGATACTCCCCCTCCTTTTATGGTTCGGTCCAAGTTTTGGGGCCGAAAAGCATGGTATGAGGTATAACCTGGTAGTGCTGGGGTGCTCTCGGGAGCCTTGAACCAGGTTTCTGTTACTGCACAGATATCGATGTTCTCCATACTAAGGAGAGTTTCGAAAAGTGCATCTTGAGGTTTAGACTTCTAGCATTGAGTAGCATTACTCTTAGTTTCTTATCCCTTGTGATACCTATGGAGGTGAGTTTGTCTTTTGAGCCTTGCCTAAAAAAGGCACTATGGGGGTGGCAAGAGCCTTTGCCAATATCCGAAAGCCCAGGGGTGACAGGTGCAAGCCGTCCCTAGCGAAGCATCATGGCTTGTTGAGCATGTCATCCCAGGCTGACAGGCATTGGATCCCCTTTGAATGACACCAATACTTAAGCCAGTTGTTGAAATTGATCATCTTGTCTTCATATTGTGGCATCATTCTTGGTGAGGGTAAGATGCTACTCAAGGTCAGGGTCATACCGGCCTGGGCAACATGCTCAGAGAGCTCCTCTATGTCTCTTTTCATGTAGTCTGGGGAGGTACATCTCAGATCATTCACACCAGTATGGACAATGACTGAGTCATATTTGTACTTGCCTTGGAATGACCTGAGTGCCTGTGTTATATGGCAGATCCTAGCGCCCGACAGGCAGCTCACCGTGACCTTCTCCTTGTTCAGCCTGGTGAGCGGGACGTCAGTGTGCCTGACGATAGAGTCACCTATTACAAGTGTGTCAGGTGTGTTTTTTAGCCTTAAGGGCTGTGACTGTTTGGCACACTGGCTTTGTGAGCTATGTGTTGCATGTGTTTTGTTTGGGGGTAGCGGTTGCTTGGGTGTCTGCTTTGGAGGTCTCTGCTGCTTAGGCAGATTTTTATTTAGAGCCTCTGAGTATGTTTTTGTGTGTTTATGTGTTTGGTTTCCTGTCGTGGTAGGTCTATGTGAGACTGGAATTGTAGTGAGTGTGGTTTCCTTCTCCTCCTGGCTGGTTACGCAAGTACTGAGTTGAGAGAGCTTAGCCTCCAGTTTGGCTATATGGTTGCATCTCTCACATGTGTTGGAATTTGTTGGGAGGAGGAGAGGGTTGTCTGTGTACATGAGGCAGTTGTAACATTGCCTCAAGATTCCTAGATTCCCCAGCTGGACCGGAGAGGAGATTGACAACTGACCTTTGGACATGCTAGAATAGTATTGGGAATTCCTTTATAATTGAAAAAAAGGGCCAATGGGGAACAAGGTACTCAAGAGGAGTTTGTGAGGGTGTAGTGCTTTTAATTATTTAGTGCTGACTTATATAATTGCTGAAATGACCTGTGTCAGCAGCAGCAGTAGCATTGAAGCATACTGCATCTAAGATAGATTTACCCACAATATGGCAGTCTAGCAGGGGATCCTTAAGTCATTATCTGTCAGAGCCAGGCCATGGTGTGCCACCTACAGTAGGATTCAAACAGCAGATGTGCAGGACAGTCATCCCTGCACAGTCTATCACCCATGCAAACATGGAGATAACTGATGCAGTATGTGGCTTCTCTGAGGATGCCACCCATCACTGCCAATAATTCCATGTGCCCATGGAGTCCAGGGGCAGTGCCATAAAAGGCCTCATGAGGGCTAGGGTATCTCACAAAGCTTCCATATCCTATTCTGTCCAGAGGATAGCAACTGCCACATGTGCCCTTTCCATTAGTATGGTACATAATAGGCGGGGTGGGTATATACACATCATAGTTACATTGGGAGAACATCTCAGGATACTCACTGTGCACCTGCAAGTATAATAATACCTCACTCCACCCTTCCTCCCATCATTTGTGGTGATGACTGCTGGTCTCAAGAGGCAGGGCACTTTACAATTGGAAGTGCATACAAGTAGATACAGGTCCTGATTCTGCAGCAACAGGAGCACAGCATCCTTATTCATAGGTTCATAGGTCATTACACTAAAGCACAATCTGGAGAAGTGATATTGTCAAGGTCACACAGTAGGCAAATAAAGGCTGAGTGAATCAAACACTTATACCACAGGAAGTAGCATATCTTCTGCACTAACTTCCTAACTTAGTTAAGTCCATACTCTTTTGATAAGTTTCATGGAATTTTTTACATCATCCTGAGCAACCACCAGTTCAGGTAGATGGTGCCTTGGTTCAGTATTTCATGTAGCTACCACCAGCCCAGGTAGATGGTGCCTTGGTTCAGCATTTCGTGTAGAATGCAGCTCCCCCAGTGCTGCACAGTATTGTCAGTAACAGAAAGTGACTTTAGTTTCCTGAGGTGGGAATAGAACTCACAACAATCTTATTTTCAAGCACCAAAGGTGAGCATGCTACCTGTTGAACCACTGCCACTTGCACAGTTGTCCTTTGGTCCTGACAGAACTAGGGAGTGCAGTGGCTTCATGTCATGTACACATAGCTGCACCCCCTCTCATTCATAATCCTGCAGTACCGTCCAATCCCTGTAATCAAAAGATATTGTCTATAACACAAAGTACCCCTTGCCAGAAGATCTCTGTCTTCACCTCTTGTGACATGCCCTCACCCAGAGATTGCAATGTCAGCCATGAGTCCTTGTGTCCTTTGGCACCTATAAAAGTGATGATGACTTTAACCCACTCAATACTGCCTTTTGTGTGGTGCATGGGGAGAGATCTGATGCAGGATGACCCAATCACATACTTTGGACCACAGTCTTTAATTAACACTACATGTGTCATGTTTGTTCTGTGTGACACCATAGTGATGCTATGTACTCTTTTTGGTCCCATAAGCTGGACTAGATGCTGCTTTTTCACCGGCGCTGCTCTGTACTAATCACATTGCTGTCTGGGTGGTTCAGCTACTGTACATTTCCTGATCTAGCTGTTTCAAGGACAGCTGTGGTAGGTCCAGAAGCTCTCTAGATGGATGTCAGTTAAGCATGCTTCTTGCTAATCATTTTATGTTGCATGCTGGCTGCATGCTATGATCATCTTCAGCAAGCAGCAGTAGGAGGATGATTCAGAGCTCCCCCAGACATATCCAAGCAATAGGAGAATGCGTTCAGCAGGATGAATACATGCTCAGTGATATATTTGTTTTAAATACCAAGCTTAAAAATGCTACACTAGTGCTTAAGACTTTAAATGTTATTCACTAATAGGTGATTTGGGGGTTGCTGCGAGGAACATCAAGATGGTACTACTTACATATTGTGATCAGAGAAGGGGTGGGGTACATGCTCCCATATTAAAAAGGAGGACGCTTTTGATGATTTCCTAACGTTGACTAAATAATGTAGCCAAGTGATTCCAATTGACTGTCACTGATATTTTGTGAAATGATGATACTTTCCAATGTTTTGCATGGGTGGTGTTATACTGCAGTTTGATGATGCTTTGTGGACTCCTCATGTTCATTATCAAACAAGGCTGTAGTGGGTACCTTGTCTCATCCCTGGCATGCTAGGAATATATGGATGTGTGTGCACTTACCAACTGATAATGGTGATACAGATGGTTTGCATGCCAGATGTGGGTGTGGTGCAAACACACTGGGTATTAACCCTGGTGTGTTTCACACTACCCAGCATTTTAATGGATTTCTAGCACTTCCTATTGCCACAATATTGTTCATGGAAAGAGCTGAAGCCTTTACTGACATGTGTATAGTAATGGAGTAGTGGGCAATGACACAAAAATTCTCATGGTCATGGCTGCCTCCTCTGGTGTTCTACAGAAACAGATGTGCTCATCTGCATGTGGAAGTATTAAATGTGTAGAGAATTTTTTAAGATAATCGCTGTGCTATATTTAGTGTGTCCCGTAATTGTCTTTTAATGGTCCCTGTAACAGGTATTGTAAGAACTGCTCATAACTTAGTGTCCACCAGTATCGGAAATCCTTTTATTTCTATTGATCTTGTTTGTGTGTGATATGTCAACTAATGCAGAAATTACATCTCTGTCTGCAGGAAAACAGTATTTCCACTGCTGGTCATTTAACTGGTGGCATGTAATCCAGTGCCAAAACTGCTTTTATTCATGCCATTAAGCTTTGTCTCTCTCTACCATGTGCAAAGAAATGGCACTTATAAATGCTGGCCCAAGAATGCCACTGCTGCTGCTGCTCTGGGCATCATTGTTTGTTGCAATTACATTTCCTATGTGCTTTATGCTCTTATAGTGATGCATAATTTGCTGGTTCCAGAGGCACACACATGCATTTTTATGCACTCATTGCAGTGCTTGCCTTCATTTGCATTTCATCATATGGTTGTTTATATTTTCTATTTCACTTTCTGTTTTCCTTGCTGCTCCATAGTACTAGCTGGTTGCACAAATCACAACCAACCTGGCACAGACACTTCTAGTGCAATAGCATTTTGTGAACTACATTAGTGGACCCTAAATAATGGTGTTAGTTCTAGAACCTGGAAAAGACCATCCAAAATCAAGCAATGGCATATTAGGTGTACAAAGATAAAGAAATCAAAATAAGCTACAACCTTTGGAAGTAACAGAAATGTGACAACATGAAAATGTACACTAGGCTAAGATGTAAAGAAAACAGCAGTGAAAAGCACAGGAGAGAAAATGTGCGACAAAACAGCTTAATGTCTTAAATGAGGGTTAACGTGAGTGACACAAGTGAAACAGAACAACCGAATGAGTAGAACTTTAAATGCAAACAAAGTTTACAATGCATTTTCTCTGATTGATATGGAAGCCTACTAACAATTTTAGAAGTGGTTGTTATTGTCTGTCTTTAAGCAAGCAAAGGTCAGCTAATCGCAAGCAACATCAGGATACAGAAAGTGACTGAATTGTCTAGCTATTATGAACACTGCACAGTCAGAAAACCCAGACTTAGAGGTCGCAACAAAATACCTAACAAGAGACTTAGAAACAAAAACTCATCTTTCCAAAGAACCACAGTGATCTACCCTCAGAAAACTATTTGTCTCAAAAAAGTTAGTATGAAATGGTTAAAGGCTAAAAGTAAAACAAGCTCATAAGCCATTAGCGATTTATCTGGAAAAGACTATCTAGCATATCAAAAGAAGCTACGATGTTTGGAAACAACAGAAATGTGACCACTTGAAAATGTAGACTAGGCTAAGATGTAAAGAAAACAGCAGTGAAAAGAAGAAGGGAGAAAAGGCATGGCAAAATAGCTGAATGCCTTAAATGGATTTAAGTGAGTGACAACTAAAACAGAACAACCTAATGAGCAGAGCTTTAAATTCAAAGTTTATAATGCATTTTCTCTGAATGATATGGAAGCCTACTAAGAATTTTAGAAGTGGTTGTTATTGTCTGTCTTTAAGCAAGTAAAGGTCACCTAATCACAAGCAACATCAAGATAAAGAAAATGACTGAATTATCTAGCTATTATAAACACTGCAGTCAAAAACCCCAGAACTAGAGGTCACAACAAAATATCTAACGAGATTTGGAAACAAAAACTCATCTTTCCAAAGAACCACACAGTGAGCTGTCCTCAGAAAACTATTTGTCTCAGAAAAGTTCTTATGAAATAGCTAAAGGCTAAAAGTAAAACAAGCTCATAAATCATTAGCGCATTTATAATGAAGAATGCAACTGGCATGCATTCAGCAGGCGTGCAGTTCTGGGATACACAGCTCCTGTTCATAAAGTAGATAAAAAGCTGTTTCAACTAACAGATGGCTGGACAGATGCCACAGCCACGAAGTAACAGTTAGGGACAATTAAGACCATCCTTTTTCTGATTTAATGCCAGATCAGATTAAAAAAGTGATGGGAACTGTTAAGCAATAGGCCATCTGCCTGGAAACATTCATAAATACTGTGGTACAGCAAGCATGTTTCTTAGTTCCATATGTAAATTTAATAACATGCCAATTAATCCAGTTTATGATTCACTTCTGCTCTGGATGACCTATTGGTCAACTGCCTTCCAGATCAGATTTTGCTTAACAATTCAAGGTATGAAAACAAATGAAATGACAAATTCTTGTTCATGTCATGGCTTGCATAATTAACGAGTGGAAACGTCTTTTTTGAGGAAAAGCCCAGCAGACTAAATGCTACTAAATAAATGAATGCTTTATGAAAAACATGAACATCCTGAAATCCGTGTCAGTATGAGGATTTTTTTCCATTCAAATTATTGATTATTATGGTCATTTGGAGTGTACAGTCAGGATATTTTTTAAAATACACCAGACATACCATGAATTGTGTTGTGACCATACAAAGTTGACAGTAGTTCTTGTAACACTATATTTACTGGCTGCATATTATTTTAGTGTGCCGCATTTATACTTACCTCTTCATCATGTAATCAGGTATTGTTCACCCTGTCTAAACTGAATTATGGACATTGTAAACAAGGCTTTGTTCCCAGAGTTTAATCCATGCTTATGTCAAAATAATGTTATATCTTGCATCTTGGTAAACCAGAAACTAAAGGTTAATATCAGGTCTCATGAATAATGACTTAGACCACCAGTTTTGTGGACCCAGAAAGGGGAATTCAAGTCATTGCTAATACTGTATCTTCATATATATTTCACTATTAATTAACAGTCTAGAAGCAAATTAGTGAAGCCTTAGAGTTGGTTTGTGACATACTTACAGGCAATGTCAATGCATCTTAACTTGCTCGTTGCTCCACTTCAGTCAAACTTGAAGGCACACTGATGAATTACTGGGCACAATACATAACTTGTTTCCAGTGCTGATCTTCACAAAGAAGCAAAGAAAACTAGACACAGCCTAAGTGGAAAAAAGAAATAATAGTTTTATGGGTACAGTTAACTTCCCTATTATTTGTTCCAAGAAAGTTTGTCATTTTGTAGGACTGCTGAATTTGATACGTGTGTCCATATTCAAAAATGTTACTGCAAGGTGCACACAAATTTATACAAGGACATCAAAACCTGGACCTTTTCCACAGGGAAAATAAAAAGCACCATTAACCTGCTGCACTAAACTGATAAGCTAATGCAGCAATGTTTTTATTTTTTTAAACATATAATGAGGATCTATGACATTATGCAATGCCTGCAACAGTTAAAGAGGGATAGGAATATAAGCATACATGTTGATTTTGCAGTGCTAGAAATCTCACAAAGCCAAAATTAATGGTGGGACAAAGACTGGGTATATGTGTGTGTGTGTGTGTGTGTGTGTGTGTGTGTGTGCGTGTGTGTATTTAGGAAATGAATAGGAGATGGTGCCTGTGCTAACACAATGCAATGGCTACCAATGTTAACTATAGTGTGAAGTACTGATTAGCACTCAGAGTAGTTAACAGTGATTCAGAAACATGGAAATTGTCAATAATGAGATCTTTCCTCATTCCAGCTAATGTGTGTCTGAATCTAATAATATTGCATTATGGAATCAGGGCCTTTTTATTGCAGCTGTAATGTGAGCACTAGGGGTCTTTTTCCTGAATCAACAAGATGTTAAGTGAATCCCCAGGATTCATGAAGCTTGGCGCAAGGACGGTGTTAGCCTTGCACCGACCGTGCGGCGTAAAGATGGCACAGCAGCACCACATGCATATTAATAAAGGTGCGCTACCGCAACATCCACGTGCATTGGAAATGTGTGCAAGTGCAGCGGGTGTGTCTAAGCGCTGCTCGGAGGCGTGAACATGTTGGCTGCATACGCGCAACCTAAAATTCTGACTAGTACAGCCTGCCTTTAATAATAATCACTCTTGTCAGTGTCCATGGATACTGAAATGTATGCAAAGCATACAAAACAGTTTTGTGAACACCAAAATAAAAAGTAAACACAAAGGCATGTAGCTGAATATTGAGTCCCCGTCCCTCAAACAAATGACATTTAAAACCCCATGCCCATATTCCATTGTAGTGTTGATTGTTATACCAAGTGGAAGTGAAACGCAGCTTGTTAGCGTGCCACTGTCATTTGCTAAGCCTAGCCCAATGGTTAGGGTTACCACCTGTCCCACATTGTGAGGGACAGTCCCCCTCTGGGCAGTTGTGTCCATACCAAAACCATTATAAATGTTAAATGTCCTGCGATTGTAGGACATAATTATGTCCCATATTTTATGTAATAGTTCCATACAATACCTATTTCTGTATGTAAAATACCTAAATGTTACAAGAAACAGAATAAGAAACTAAACGAAACAGAAAAAGCAACTAAACTGCTACAACAATAAGCTATCATTTAGACATAAAACTAAAGTACCATCCTTTGTACTGACCGTGGGTATGTGTTGGCCTGTAAAATCTGACGTGTGTGTCCCAAAAATGTCCCATTTTGGTCATATGAAAAGGTGGCAACCCTACCAATGGTCAGAGCATTCGCTCAATATCTGCCCATTCATGGTCCAAGTCGTCCTTGTCTGGACGGCCCAAAGATGAATGGGTATTACCTGGGTCTACCTACCATGTCATGAAAGATAAGTATTTGCGTGTACCTATGTGCGTGAAGTACAGCATGTGGAAGATCAAAACTGCTAGGGTCAACCTCACAACCATATTGGTACCTGAGATATGTAGTGTATGCAATGTGTCCTGTTGATTGTGCCATGTACCATCAACCAGAGAAGGGATGGATGGTGTGTGTGTAATATGGGTGTGAGGGGTGATGGGTAATGTAATAATTAGGCAAGGGGAGACTGGGTCGGATGCACAATAGGTGAACTGGAGGTGTACGAGGGAGCAGTGGGTGAATCAGAAAGGAAATCAAAGAACAAACTTTCACATCCGCAATACAACCTGACAGGCCATACTGTAGAACACAGTCCCACAAACATATGAACATTAAAATGTGCAATACACATGTACAGTAACGTTACCAGCTCACACCCACATAATGGTCTGACCTGAACTGAGCCATCCAACCCCAACACACCTGGATACATAACTGAATACTCATCATCCCTTCCACAGCACACCACCCCCCCTTCTTGAATGTCCACCAAAACCACCCATACTCGGGCTGCTAACTTGGCGCAGCCATATCTGCACATAGTAACCCCTACTCATATCTAGTAGGCAGTCTCACCCTAGGCAGTCTCAGGATTGCAAACTATTTATCCCTTGCATGTATAACCCTACCTCATTTTCGTAAAGCCAAAAGAATTGAGGTCATTGGTCCCCACAATTTTTGGATATCCCTCATGGCATAAGTATCTGTTCTAAACATTAGACTTGGTGTCACGACACAATGTCCAGTCCTGTAGACATCTGGACACAAGTTGTATGAGCAGTAGTTGTCCACAACCCTGCTCAGCCTCCAGCCAGTCCTGAAGAACCTACGACCCGGGATTAAACACCTGACCATGATGCACGTCTCCCCATGTGCATTATTGGGAATATATACCTTTCACATTTACAAAGTGGCAGTCGGATATAGGGTGATTAAGGCACTTTAAAGCAGATGTAAGTAGGGCTACCACCTGTCCCACTTTGCGAGGGACAGTCCCTTTTTGGGCAGTTGTGTCCTGACCAAAAATAATAAAATGGCAAATGTCCTGAGATTGTAGGAAATAATTATGTCCCATATTTCATGTAACAGTTGCATAAAATAGTTATTTCTGTGTGTAAAATACCTAAATGTTACAAGAAACAGAATAAGCAACTAAACTACTACAAGAAAAGCTTTCATTTAGGCAAAAAAGTAAAATTCTATCCTTTGTACTGACCGTGGGTATGTGTCAGCCTGTAAAATGTGATGTGTTTTATGAAAAATGCCCCATTTTGGCCATTTGAAAAGGTGGCAACCCTAGACGTAAGCGGGTATGCAAGCGTGTATGTGTAACAGTCAGTGGCAGTGACTCAACGGTATGGGAAATGTAAATAAGCATGTAGGTGTATATGCATGTGTATGTACAGACCAATATAAATATATATATATATATATATATATAGATATAGATATGAAGAATGAACATGGTCACAATATAGCAGTCATAATGAATGTGAAGGGAAACAGCAGCGGAACCCCCCGTAATATTTAGTGCTGTTATATCAGGTTGGCCACAGGTGAGCACATCTCTGCATCCCCAACCACAGGTAGGATGCTAAAAGTGGAACTAAATATGTCCCCGTGCCAAGTCTGACTTTCAACTAGGTACAGGGCAGTCTCAGTCCCCAATCGGACAAGCCTAAACCTGGATGTCCACATGAACACCCTGACAATCAGATACACCTATGTGCCAGGAATATAGGCTTTGGAGGTCTGAATATACTTTGAGTGAGTCAACATGTGGCATGGGTCCAGAGCAGTAGGGAATGGTGCATGTGTAGTAGTGCGGTCTTCCCAACAGGAAAATGGATGCCTGCTGTGTAAGTAAAGTGTTGAGGCATGTGTTCTGGTGACTATGAATCATGGGTATACATATAAATGAAGCAGAACACCAACAGTGCAGTGGTTAGAGCATCCACCTAGCGAACAGGCATTCACGGTTCAAGTTCGACTATAGCACATATAATTTTCCTTGTGGAATGAATGTTGCTCTACTGTAAAGCTGACATTAAAACATATAAAAGTGAATGTGTGTATCGCATGGGACTATTAACCAGATCCCTTCAATCAAAGTGGTACTGTCATAATGAATAAGGCACAAGTAAGCAGAAATAAGCAGCAGTAAACATATTTAACGCACAGTAAGCATAGGCGAGTTCGCCTGGGCAGGCGTAAGCAGCGTCCAGCATAGGAAATGTATTTTTGTATGTACAGATTTAATATATATACATATATATGTATATATATATATATATATATATATATATATATATATATATATGTATATACACACACACACATATATATATGTGTGTCTATAGATATATATATCTACATACATTAAATATATATATATATATATATATATATATATATATATATATATATATATATATATATGAAGCATGAATGTCGTAACAATAAAGCATACACAAGGGATGTGAAGGGAATCAAGAGCAAATATGGTATTATATAGTGCTGTCAGAGTATGTCGTAAAAAGCTGCCCAGGAGTGGGCAGAGCACCGCTACTCACACCACAGGCAGGGTTTTATCAGTGGGAGTAACATCGTTCAATTGCTAAGTCTGCTTTACACACAAACGGAATGTAGTCCATGCTGGGACTACCAAAAATTGTAAAGTGCAAATGGCCGTAATCCATAACCCCAGGAAAGGCACGTATGTGCAAATATTACATGGCAGGAGAGCCTGTGAATACATGAGGCAGGACAAAATATGTGTAGGGCCCCAAACGCTCTGGGGAAGGCAATGTGTAAAGGTGTGTCGTGGCTGTGATAACAAGTGGATAATGGATGTTACGCATGTAAATTCAACACGGGTGGGGTGGAGGAACTATGGGTATGAAATTATGGATCCAGGCGTGCCAAGATTGGATGGCCCAGTTCTAATCGACAACCCGTGGAGGTCAGCTAGTTCGTAATAGGTACATATGCATACACACATGCAGACAACAATATGTTGAAGTACATTCTCTGTAACATGCATTCCAATTGTTGACATAAATAAAAGTAATGTGCACATACAAACATTGACAGCAGATGGAATAATAGGCTGTACAGAAGAGGGACAGGACGAATCACACTGTATCACATTCAAATTACCATTGGTAATCCGTACATGAACATATTGCAACTTCTGTCCACTGTATAACATGCTAAATACCGATTACAAGATAAATGGAGTGAAGTCTCGGTGTCATAATGAATAAGGCACTAGTAAGCTGGTGAAGAATATATAAACACCATACGCATGTCTAAGTGCGTATGAACAGGGAATGTATTGGTTTACAGACACACAGATGTATACATATTTATATATATATATATATATATATATATATATATATATATATATATATATATATACACACACACATATATGTACACACACACACACACACACACACACACATATATATATATATATATATATATATATATATGTGTGTGTGTGTGTGTGTGTGTGTGTGTGTGCGTAGATATATAGAGATATAAAGCTATGATAGGAAAAAGCACACAGGAATGACATTTGTTCACAGGCTATGGCAATGGAAGTGAGGAGCCCTGGCATGACACACGCAGCATGCCCTTCCACCACCCCCCTACCGCCAGACAAGGGAGCTATACATGCAAGCAATGTAAAGTGTCCACTGCTCCCCAGACCACAGGCAGGATACACCCAGGGGGGACAAAGTAAACCCGTGAATTCTAATCATGGAACACATACTTTAGTGTCCCTTGCGGGACACCCCAAAAATTGGCCAAACCATAGGAATGCAATAGATCGTCCAGTTTGTCCGCAGTATATACAGACTCGGAATACAACAGTGGGTAACCCACATTACCCATGGGCTGAAACAATTGTATGAAATGGGTCCCATGAAGTGGAGAGTGGGCAATGTGTAATGGTGTGTCCAGAACCCACCAGTTCCCAGAGTAAGGATGGGTGCTGTCGAGAAGCCGAGGGTGGGGGAATGATGCGTAGCTACTTATGGGTCTAGGTGTGCAGGTGTTGGCTGAAGTTGACCAATATGGACAGCCCTAGGGACGCAAGCGAATGTGTTCATTGGGCAGAGGTGTCGCCCAACGAGCAGCCACACCCACTGCAAGACCCACTAAAGCAAAGTGTAATCTATATGGCATGGAACAGAATAACCAGATGTAGACATATATAAGTAGAGCTATGTGTGTGTATATGTACCCATAGTGAGATAAAGATATGCTTCTCCCTCGCCGTAGTACGAATGTATACATACAGAGAAAGAATACAGATACATACCCAATCGTGAATCTATACATATGCAGACAACCATAGACCCATATGATGTCAGATTATACATTTATATATATATATATATATATATATATATATATATATATATATATATATATATACATTTACAAATATATATATATATATATATATATATATATATATATATATATATATACAGCAAGATATGAATATACATGTATGCATACATATGCAGATAGATCTGTATATATTAATGTAAATAGATATATTATAGTAAATATACACATGTATATACCTAGGATATGATACAGCAGCTGCGGGTAACATATGTTCAGTCTGGGCATATGTTGGTGGGAGGTCCAATAAACAAATGTCTACCCCCCACCCCATCCAGCTAGGCTGGTGAGACATACAGATACACAATAAAGGTAAATACTCCTCTGCCTCTCAGACCACTAGCAGGAAACTACCAGTGGGAGAGATCTGCAAGGTCTACACTTTAAACATGGACAGCGATGTCCCTTGTGGGACACCAAACATTTAGTGATTGGAGCCAGGCCCTGTAATGATTGATGCGACCAGGCTGTAGATGTAGATGGACAAGTAGGTTGTGCAAGCCTGATAACACATGGGTTGACACAACGTACGACATGTGTCCCAACACAGGGAGAGTGGGCAGTGTGTAGGGTGTGTTTATACCCCACCTGCGCCCACAGTAAGGATGAGTGCTGTAGAGGAGTGGCAGGTAGGGGAACTATGGGTATGCGATTATGGGTCTAGGCATGCAGGTGTTGGCTGGCAGAGCCATATTAGGGCCGCCCCGTGGATGTAAGTATTATTCTGATGTGGGTATAGCAGATGCCCATACCTCCCAAACCTTAAGAGCACATCCACTGGATAGTCCATAAAATATTTGGGGAAAACATAGGGACCATATCATTGAACTGTCCTCGATTACCAGGGACGTCCGTGATTATGAATCAGAATCTAACTCTGTCCCAACTAAACCCTCCTAGACCTAGTGATATTAGGAGGAAAGGTGGCAGAATACACGTACATAATGACAACATGTAAGAGTCATAAAAAGCATGTACCTCAGACAATGTGTATTAATACATATGCTCTGGGTCTGTCAATGTGTCAGGTTAATAGCGCCAAACTTCTAAATGTGTCCCTGAGGTTGTTATGCAGTGTCCCTGATTCAGTGTTCATTCTTCCACATTCGTATGAGAGGTCTGCTAGTGAGAGAAAGTGCATATTCCGCTGACTACCTTAGAAAGATGATAGAATAATAGGGTTGGGGTTACTACCTGTCCACCTTTGTGAGGGACACTACCCTTTGGGCAGTTGTCTCCTGCAAAATAATTGTAATTATGGCAAATGTCCTGTGGTTTAGAACAAAGATTTCCTATATTGTCTGTAGTAGTTGCATAAAACAATTATTTTGTATCTGAAACACCTAAATGTTATAAGAAACTGTATAAGCAACTATAATGCTACAAGAATAACCTTTTATTTAGTTAAAACAGTGAAGTACTCTCTTTTGTACTGCCTGTGGGTATGTTTTGCCCTGCAAAATCTGATGCCTCTACATAAAGGTCCTATAGGGTTGCCACCTTTTCAAATGCCCATAGTGGGACATGTTCTGTTGAAATGTCAGATTTTCCAGGGCAAAACATACCTACAGCCGTGCATAGTACAGAATTTTACTTATTTGCACAAATAAAAGCTTATTCTAGTAACATTTGAATTGCTTCTGCTACTTCACATAACATATAGAGGGTTCATATATAAAATAACTGTTTTATGCAACTATTAAAGAAACATAGGATATAATTTTGTCCAGTAATCTCAGGACATTTGCTATGTCTTGATTATTTTCGCAGGACACAACTGCCTAAAGAGGGACTGTCCCTCGCAAATTGGGACAGGTGTTAACCCTAATGTCCCACCTTGGCCAATTGAAAAGGTGGCAAACCTATAATAGGTATACGGTAGCATGACTCGGCCGACGGATGTGGCTCCCAAAACCCAATTACTTGTCTGTATTGAAGAGTCTCAGTTCCCATGTATCAGCCAGATGGGAGCAGGTTGTATGAGGAACACACAAATATGATTAATTCACTGGACATGCCACTGATTCCGTACAGTCGAATGCCATGCCGTCACCTAATGGGCAGCCATTCCCAATACTGTAATCATATAGTCCGATGTAATAGGCATCACAAGGTAATATTGTGGTCCTTGCTCCCACCCAGGGGTGTGCATGTCAGATGCAAGCACCAATGTCGGTGCATTTGCAAGTGTGGGAATAAGCAGGTGTAAATCTGTTTGGCTACCAGTATGCGAGTATTGCACTGGTAAAGCAATGTAGAGGCTAACTAAGTGTACGAAGCTGTAACCAGAGGTCAGCGGTGCTTAACACCACACAAACCCATGCGCACCTGCTCCCAACTGCTTTAATGTGCCTTACTCCCTCCATATCCAATGAACTTGTTCTGCCCTGCAACCAAATAAACGTCCTCTGTAAGGCTCAGAACCAGGACCCTGCACACACAGCTAATGTGAATTACCAATATGCCATGGCAGATATACAGACAATGGATAGTTCCACAAACATATCATACAGCACAGTCATTCAACAGTATAGGAATGTATCCCATCATGTAGATGTATATGTGAGTGTTTATGTCCAGCATATAGGTGCATACATATATAGAGATATATCAGGAACAAACCATGTGGCAACAAAGCATTACAAATGAATGAAATGGGGAAAACCAGTGATGCCTGTATTATGTAGTGGTGTTGTTCTATGTGATCTCAAGACATCCTCAGACAGACATGTGTCAGTCATACATGCAAATAGTTGTACATTGGCCGTATACATCACTCTATGCATGTAATGTTCATTAACACAACAGTACCTGTTCAATCATTATGTGTGAAGAATACTCTTGCAAGGTGCTGTGTGCAACATCATCATCATCATGATAATGCCAAATGGGGTAACCATAGAGGGACCAGTAGTGTTGTGTGTACAATGGGGTCATCCTCATCACTTGTACCTGGACCATTTATGAGTGATGTGCATACCAGGATCGTGCGCCTGAGGGACAGGGGTGAGGATAACAGGAGTATGTAAGTATCTCTTAGATAATAACCTTCTAACCCCTACTCAACACGGGTTCAGACCAAATCATAGCACTATGACAGCCCTACTCTCCTATCTTGAGACTGTTAATAAAGCACGTGACTCTGGCCAAATTGTCTCCACCCTACTACTTGACCTCTCTAAAGCCTTCGATACTATCTCACACAGCCTGCTCTTAACTAAACTTTCACAACTTCACCTCTCTCCCTCCTCCGTGAACTGGTTCTCTAGCTATTTATCAAACAGATTCCAAGCTGTAAAATGGAAAAAGGCCACTTCCTCCTTTCTTAGTACCCCTACCGGAGTCCCCCAAGGCTCCATTCTTGGTCCCCTTCTTTTCAATATATTTATAAATGACTTCCACAAATCCATTCCATTCTCTAACATCATCCAATATGCAGATGATTCTACCATTATCTGCTCAGATACATCTCCCTCTATGCTCCAAAAGCTTACACAAGAAGCTTTTCAATTACTGAACATTGGATGAAAATAAACCACCTAGCTCTCAATGCCTCCAAAACTAAACTAATGGTATTTACCCCCTCAAAAACTACCCCTTTTGATATGAACACATTCTCTATTACTAGCGAAAATAACTCATCCTTGGAACTGGTGTCTGAAACCAAGTTACTTGGTGTCCAAATTGATAACCAGTTTAACTTCAACTCCCATCTACAACTAAATATCAAAAAAACCCATCAAAAACTAGGCATGCTCTATCGTCAAAATCAATACCTCACATGCTCCTCTAAAATCACTCTCTCCTCTTCTTTTCTTATCCCCTCCCTTCTCTATGGAGCTCCTCTGCTAACCAATCTTCAGTCCTCTCTAAAAAAACAACTTTCTTCATGCTATAACAAAATCGCTAAGTTCGCAAATGGCCACAGGTCCTCCACCCACCACTGCACCTCTCTCCAAAAACTAAACTGGCTTGAGTTACCTAATCAACTCAACTACACTTAGCCCACAAACTCATTCTCAACCCATCTCTCTGTCCCTCCCTGTCCTCCGCCTTCAGGATGCACCTACCCAATAGGGCTTTAAGGTCTAACAATCAAAACCTATTAGAAGTACACAAACCAACTCGTCCTCCAGGCAAAAACTTACTATCCTTTAACCTAGCTCGTCTCTGGAACTCACTCCCACCATCGATTCGCACTACTCTCAATCATAACATGTTTAAAAAATCTCTTCATATGTATCTAAGGTCCCAGTGGGAATGCTCTTGCTCCCACCCCTCATAAAAGGCCAAATGGGAATGCTCTTGCTCCCACGCCTCATAAAAATATGGTATTTACATCTTCCTTCACACTCATGTTACCTGATTGTACCTTATAAGCTTTTGTTCCTTACAAAATAACCACTCTGTATGTGTAAAGCAACATCACTCTTCTCTAAATAGTATTGTTTGAATTCCTAAAGTTTGAGTTTATTTTTTTAAATATTTTGAGTATTGTTTGTTTGTTTCCTGAAGCTTCAACTCATATGTTTGTATCTTGTACTATTGTATTTATCATGATACTGTTTGTACCTAGTTTGTTATTGCTTTTTGGAGCTTTTCTCCCCAGGACTCCATTGAAAACGGGTTCTTTTTGACCCAATGGACTATCCTGGTAAACCAACTGCAAATAAATAAATAAATAAAATAAATAAATTGTGATGCATATTACAAGGTTTACATGTGTCCAGTGGGCACGTGTGTGAAATGAACAGCTACGTATAGGGCAGATGTTGTCCTAGGAGCCAATTGGCCTTATGTTTCTGTAGGTGAGGGTCAAATGTAGGGGAAGGAGTGTAGGTATGGCCGTGGAGGATAGGTAGGGTAGGATCACAGACATGACAGCATACAGGCTTGGTATATGACACATGTGGGGGAATACACCCCAGACAGGGATGGGTGTTTGGCAGTCAAAAGGCCATTGGAACAGTGGGATGGAGGTCCCCAGCCATGGGCAGCTGCCACTGCACCTAAACAGATGCAAAGGAGGCAGTGCTGGGGGCCGTCCAGGAGGGGCAGCATCACCCTGTAAATGTGACTCCGCCCTTCAGCTTGCATATCTGGCTTCGGAACCCCTTAGTGAGCCCCCAACGCAACACGTCTGGGACCACATGACAGCAGACATGTACCTGTCTGGTCCTGCTGCCCGGGAGGACATGCTCCAACCTCAGTGGTGGTACTACCAAAAGGTGGTGCAGAGCCAACAGATGCTGATGTCCAAGGCTGGACCCCAGATGTGCCAGTGCTCGGTGCCATGGTCAGCTGAAGTGGGACAGGAGGTTCTGCCGGGACCTTCCAACCCATTCAGCCTATGGTGTTGCAGTTTAAACCCACATATGGCTTAGTGATAGGCACCAGCATACAGGATTACCTACAACAGTATGCATAGATATCACCATCAACCCAACACAACAGATGGTATACATTTGCAGAGGGAGCACAACACATGCATATTTACTGCATGCCATCTGTACAATGTGTAGTAGATGTGTGACCGCAGCTATGAACCATTGCACATTATTGGCTTGTTACTGGGAACCCCAGACAGTGTCTGTCATATCACTGTTTCATGTGATACATGTCCAGTCAGGGATGCGATGGCAGTAACACATCAAGTACTGTCTGCAATCCTCACACTATGCTTCTGCTGTGCACAGATGTGTGTTCAGTGTGTAACACAGGAAACAAATGGTTGCACACACTGACCAGCTCACAGATGGCTCTACAGATTGGGGTCCCTCATGAACAAAGTACTGTCATGTCTGTATTAAAACATGCAGAATAGACATTACCACACACATGCTAAACAGGCAGTAGTCTCAATGCAGCATAGCTACACTTACATGCTGTAGTCATGTGTGGCACATCACCCTCCTGTCTTTAGGCTGTTTCCCACTGTGTATAATGTCTGAGGTACATCCAGATATCATCTGTGATGCTGTGTCAGAACACCACATCCAGGTACCACTCACAGCGACTGTCATGGCCAAATACCAACATGTTTTCTCTAGATAGTGTACTGTGTTTACCATGTGGATGGCTATGGGGACACCATTACAGCTGTTCTACATGCAATCAGCTACAGGAGGACTGCAATAGGTGCACAGACCATCACCTGGCCATGTCCATCACTTACAATACACATGCTGATGCTGAGCAGGTGTACTCCTTCACATCCACCAGAGTGTGGGGGTGGGACAGGCAAAGTACACCAGGGAAGGGCTTGGAGCCTTAACCCTAAGCATCGTCTGCCACACGCCTAACAGTACAGGGGTCAAACCCCTGACTGACTACTCATTACTATTACATGTGCATGGCGTTACTACATGTGCCACAAAGGCAACATGTTGCTGTGCTGTAAGAACATATATGTGTGTAGGTGAGTGACATTGCAACAGAGATATAGTAGACATACATTAGGTGTGGCACACATGGCTGTTCACGTAAATGGATGTCAGTGTCACCACAACCACACTCTCTAATGGGCACACACTGACACTCTTTGCCAGGGTCACAAATACACAACCTAACTACTTAGTTTGCCACACTGCAGTAATGCACAGGACTACATGCACCACAGGGGATATCTGGAGGTTCTATGGCCTAGGGCATGTGAAAGTGTTGGACATCTGTTGGTATGCCAATGAGGGTTATACTGGGAGTGACTGTGGTTGGGATCATCATAACCCACACACAGACACAAGGTGCCAGTACTGACATGCATGTATGCATTGCTTCATGGATGTATAGTGGTTGGCTGTGCAAGATGGCTGTAAAAGGTTGGGTGAGGGTATTCCTTGGCATCGCGTCACCCAACAATGGTGTGCAGTGCAGGGGTGTAGTGTCTGCAATGTCCCACACAGATGGGTACTGCATGATCTGCCCTGACATCCTGGTTACCAATGTGTATGGCCATAGCTTTGCAATGCATGTCATGTCTGTGTTTGATATTCCTTCACATGGACATTGCCTGGGATGTGCATGTCCCACAATACTGTACAGTGACATGTACATGTGTACCTGGTTTGGCAGGCACATGTTGTGTACACAGCCTGTTATCCCCAATATGCCAATACTGGCCTGGTGTGGCGAAACCTGCTTATAGTGAGCAGGTCGACCCTGCACCTGCATTGATAGTATGATACAGGTATTCTGTGGTGTCAGTCCATACAGGGCACATGTGTACAGCATTGTATGGCCTCTGTGGATCACATTTGATGGCACCACATATGTTACAGGCATCCAGTGTGGAACATAGTGAAGGCACAATGTCCACATATATGTGCCTATTTTACCACTGTACAGGGTGCCATGTCCTCTGCAGGCCACTGCATTCACACCATGCCTACTATCTGTCATCAATGTGCATGGTACTAGCAACATAGCGGGATATCCTAGGCATGTTTGTTTGTGCATGACACATGGGTGCGGGACATATACCCGGTACTAGTAGATTTCCATACTTTGTTCACCAGGCCTTTTACCAGATGTAGGGCTATGGCTTGCCAACACAGTCCTGTGGCTGACTGACAGCTGTACTCCTCATGAGGCCACCAATGTGTCATAAGACAGACACCATATAGGAAAACTACAAAATCCACTCCCCAACATGTCCAATGGTAAGACACTCACAGCCACCTACACCATCTACACAGCCTCTGACAAACACACACTTGCCATGTCCTGTATACAAACCCCTACCTACCATATCACACTGCAGCAATATGCTTTTAGGGCACGCGCTACTACAAATACTGGGTTGCAGCAAGCCTACAGGTGTATACCTAGGTGGGTAACAACAGCAGGAATGATAAAGGTGGTCATGTGATTTGTACAGAGAGTGCATACTCTACAAAGGACTGTACCTGTCTCATGCAGGCAGGCAGACACACACACACACACACACACACACACACACTTGGCAAGTCTGGGATTAGAACACCAACCTAACTACTTTATTACACTACAGCATTACGTAGTTACAGAATGCGCTACCAAGATTACTGGGACACAGCACTCCCAGAGGTGTATTTGTAGGTGGGGTGACATCATCAGCCTTGCCAAAGGTGGGTATAGGAATGTTATGGAGTGTGAGCAGTCTAAAAGCATTATTCAGTCCTCAGGCAGATGGGGACAAAAACACACACACACAGACACACACACACACACACACACACACACACACACACACACACACACACACACACACACTTGGCAAGTCCGGGATTAGAACACCAAACTAGCTACTTTATTACACTACAGCATTACGCAGTTACAGAATGCGCTACTGAGATTACTGGGACACAGCACTCCCAGAGGTTTATTTGTAGGTGGGTGACCTCACAAGCCTTGCCAAAGGTGGGTATAGGAATTGTATGGAATGTGAGCAGTCTAAAAGCATTATTCAGTCCTCAGGTAGACTGGGACAAACACACACACACACACACACACACACACACACACACACACACACACACACACACACACACACAAAACACACACAAATGCCAGTGGTGGGAACAAAACACCTGCCTATCTACAGATCACTATTACAATATTACATAGTTACGAGTCGTGCCACACAGACTACACATTTCAAGGCTGTCATTATGACCTTCTAGGAATGCAGACATCAACAAGGATCCTGGCATTTAAGATGTACATACCTGTGAACCTGTGTGTTTAAAGTAGGAATCCATCCTGACCTGGACTATGCCCATCTGTGGAATGGACAACTACTATCACTATACAGGGTTACAATGGCCATGCCCATACACAGAGGCACATAACCGACACAAGGTGTGGGCATACTCACACACTTAGTAGCACAGGGCTGTTCGGAATGAACTATGTGTCCATCTACACAAGGTTATACCGGGCATGCTCATACACTTAGTAGCACAGGGCTGTCTGAGATGCACTCTGATTCTAAACATGGAAGGCCACAGTGGCCATGCTATTACAGTTAGACATAAAGAGCACATTGTAATGGGCTCTGGTGTTAGTAGCTGTCATTGTTATCAGGAACTCTGCTCTACATATATCTAACACTGGTCTTTTAGACAACGTCTGCTGCTGTCCCTCACCTTAGATGTACCATCCCATACCAAGCACAATACCACCACTCACAGTGATGTCTTTCTAGGAGTGGAAACTGCTTGACCAACACAATGAGCCTTGCTAGGAGTGGCAACTCCTTGACCAACACATTGAGCCAATGTCCTGCTGTAAGTACGAGGTTGTCCAGTGTTTGTCATTCTGGGATGACATGACTGACAGTAGACAGGCCTTTGACACATATCACATGCATCCATGATTCAAGGAAGTGGGGATAATACCCAAGTCGCATTCGCCCATATAGTGCCATTCCAAGGCAAATGTCCTAAACACAGGATAACACCCTGACACCTAGAGGACAACTGCATTGTATGCTTATGCTAACCAGTGCTAGATGTGTAGTGTCCATAATCACAGCTGCTCACTGTAGATCCAACAATGGGGAGTACTGACATCTGTGCAGTGGGGAACTGAAGGCTGAAGGCTCTGTAGTGCATAATAGCACTACCACCATATACCTCAGAACCAGACATGTGGGCCATAACACAGGTACGAACCACTCCAGGTAGTGGTGTCCCCACATACATAGAGGCCACTCACATGTACTGACCGGTACCCCCACAAAAGGCATCACAGATGAGTCAGGTGCAGGACACAGTGTCAAATGCTGCATTCTAGGATGTAAACCCCAGACACCACCATGCCCTTGGACCACCAACACTCATGACTCAGATGACTGTTGCTGTACACCAGTACACACCCTTATGTTTGGATATGACATACATGTACCTGCCCTGGATACGTACATGCCACACACACACAACATACATGTAAATAGCATAGCTGTTGTTGTCCTTTCTGCAGACAGGTGGCTACAGCGATTACACACATGCACATGGAATGTAGGTCCATGGCTGCTGAATGCTAACAGTACATTAGGTGTGATATCAATGTTGACAGAGGTAACATTCCCTCTGTACCGGTCACCCATTACACCTATCATATCATACAACAGTCCATGTGTCATGTATGTCATTACACATGTCCACCAATTGCAATGCTTACAAACATGCCCAAATGACAGGATTGTAGGACCTACACACATGTACATGTAGTGGTGTGTGTTCAGATACCATGCATGTGCAGTTGCTGATGTATGCAGGTGACGTGTATCTTAGTACATCATGCAGTTGCAATGCAGCCTCAACATTGCCAACTGTATATGGTGATATGCTGAATGTAGGGAAAGATGTACTTCAGGTATGGACAGATGTTTGGAAATAACTAAGGGGTGGGGCATCTTTGCAGATGGATGTTTGCTGAGGACAGCTCACAGGTGTGTCACAAGCAGTCCTACAATAACCTGTGTAACCAGTAAGCAATGGTTTTGTTAATTGAAGGGCATAACACACAACATAGACAGCAGTCAGGGTAACACCGAAGGTAAATCACTTGACACCTGTAACAGTTAAGACCTCCCATGTGCATATATCAGCACTGTTGCCAAAGGAAGCATCAGTACACTTTGTAATGCATGCAATACTGTACATGTGTATTTTCTGTGGCGCATCATGTAGGTGCACAGTACTGTAATGATGATTTGCACATAGGCAGGGGTCCTCACCTCAACAGTAACAACTGTGTGTGAGTGCGTGTTACTGTGTCAGTGAATCCGTGAGTGTGTGGGTGTGTTACTGTGTCACTGAATACATGTGTGTCAATACCTGAGTGTATGGGTGTAATTGTGTGGCTGCACCACTGGATGACATCATGTGTTTGGGTTAGGGCCTTTGATCTAATTGGGCGTGTGTATATGTTATGCATGTATGTGTTGCTGTGCCCTAGATATGTTTCCAGTGTGTGCGTGTATGTGTGCACACAGTTCTGGCATGTGTCTGGCCTACACATGGGTATTATTGACAGCTGCGAACTGTACAGGCCAGGGTTTACAGTTCATGGTGTCCGACCACAGACATGTGACTTGTGCCTGCCAGGGGTTGCACGGGCACTACCAGGCAGAGGTACAGATTGGGTACTGTCTGATGACACTTGTCCACTGGAACCATGTCCCTGTTGGGACCATCCAGGGCTGCTGCCACTATGGGAGTGGACATGTTAGGTAGCTCATTCACGTAGACCTGAAACAGGTGATGTAGCAGGCCTACGTCTACGTGCCCGATGCCTCACTCCTACCAGATGTTCCAACACAGACAGCTCATGCTTGCAGATTGTCATGCCATGGTCAAGGACTCCAACCATGTCAACCAACCATCTATCCAAAGCTTCAGCAATCTGCTGTTGAGCATTTACCATTGCCTGGATGTTGTTGTTTAAAGAACGGACAGCAGCCCTCTGAAGCCTATGATCTTCTCTGTTGTGCCATTCAGCACATGCCTGTGCCTCCATTACAGCCTGAAACATGCGTCTGGTGACACCAGCTGCTGCGCTCTGTCTTGCAGGGACATGTTGGCCAGAGGTCCTCCTATGAGCAGCACTGGCCATGTGCCTGTGTGGGGCATCACCAGTCAGTTGGCTGACACCATGGTGTGCAGTCACATCTTCCATAGCCCCCACACTTTCCTGTTCCAAGCTACCACACGCCAACTGTCCTTCCTCTATGGCCACTGGTGATGGGGTATGTGTAGGCATGGGATCTGTGTACAGGGATGAGGGGGATATAGGTGGAATGGCAACCAGTGACACAGATTCAGCCCCTGATAACCCTGCCTGTGCCTGAATCATACGTTCATCATCACTGCTAGAGTTTGTGGGGACACTAACATCAGATGGACCGGAGGAGGGCACCGCACCTACATCACCTGTAAGGGGCAGACAAGAACTGTACATTACAATCTATACAATAGACACAGAAACACACACACAGACAGGCACAGACACATAGACAGACACGCTATGGCACCCAACATGCATGTGATATGACAGAAGGCATGAAACATGCATGTGATACGGCAGATGGCATGCAGTGTATACAATAATAGTGGTAGTCATCATACATCCCTGGGTTGCACACAACAGCATGCATGTGTCATAGCAGAAGGCATGCAAATTACACAATCATAGTAGTAGTTAGCATACATCCATGTGTTACACCATGTAGACCAGCAGAGGTTAACAGTACACCTGCCTGATGTGTGGCATATGACATTGACAATCACATGTAGTATGACATGTGATCTGCTGACGTGTGCAATGACATGCATACATGTTAAACACAATGGTGTCCTGTCAAATATACAGTGGGGTAAAGGTGTCCCAATGTGGGGTTGTCTGTCCACCCTACAGATATACTGCACATTTAGCTGATGTGCATGGCCATTGCAGGGAATCATGAGGCATCTCTATTGCTATACAGTGTGAGTTACAGATATAGTTCATAGCCATGACTGTGTTCAAATACAATACATATATACTGTGGAATGTGACCCACATCACTGAGGTGTATATACACTAAACCATGATGTGGAATGTGTGACACAGGTCACTGAAGGGTATACGGATGACACCCCTATACATCTGCAGCCATATTGCTGCTGCCTGGTAACTATGGCCAGACATGGCGAACTCATCGGTACACCATGTCCCACATGACATCTGTGTACCACACACACACACACACACACACACACACACACACACACACACACACACACACACACACACACACACACACACACACACACAAGGAGCAAGTATGACATCGATGTCTGACACCAGCAAGGGGAATGTACTGTATCTGTGGGCTGATGTGGATACTGTACAGGTGACTGCTGTCATGTCGTGACACACTCAAGATGTTCAACACATCTTATGTGGTGGATTGATGTCACACCTACACAAGATGTGCATAGGCCTGTAGGATGTCTAGTGTTCCCCATCTGCAATATAACCATTATACAAAGGCCATAGTTGGGCCATGTGTAGCCATTGTAAGACAGGGTGTACACACAAGTACATCACATCTACTGTGTGTTGCTTCATGTCTCTGGCCATCCTCCATGGCCATGTGTGTATATGTGTTGGCCAAATTATTGTGATGGGTGTCTATTTCACATGTCTGTGTTGTCCCATATGACATACACCCATAGATGTCATATGCTCCACTGACAACAGGGTTATGCAGACAAAGGGTGGTATGTTTGGTATGTGGGATATATTTTTCAGGACAGTTAGGCAGTGGTGCAGCCAGGCCACTAGATGTCATGGACATGTCAAGATAGCACATCACATTGTGTGACATTCATAGCAGGGCTATGATCCACACCAGTGAATCCTGTGGGCTGGCCATACTCCAGCTCACTGTGTAGTACTGTTTCTATTCCCCACATGTGTAGTTCTGATCTGTAGTACTTGTCCCTACAGTGAACACTACCTCCACCATTGTATGCACATCTGTCCACACATCTGGCAATGGCAGTTTGTGATGATTCATGTTGGTGATTCACATAGTTTGCAAGTGTTGCACATGGGTAGCCATTGTGATGCATTGCAGATCCAACCTGTATATTGTGACAGGACCATACATTATGTGTACATGTGGTAAATGGCCACATGGCAGATAGATCTGTGCATTATGATGCCTGATAAATAATAACAGTCTCACCTGCAATGGGCTGATGTCACAGTGGAATGCCATAGGTACCTAAATAGGAGTATTACAGCAGTATGAGCATTATCCACAACTGTATGATAGCTACAGGGTGCAATGTGCATGTTAACACATACACCAGTACATTAGACTATACTTTGGTGTATGCACATGTGTGCATACACAGAGTAGCATACTATAGTATGCGGCATGTGTGTATACATGCCTTGCATATGATGTTACATTACATATTGTACAGTGACACATGCAACTATATGGAATATAGTTGTTATAGGTGCAATTGTGACTTAACAAGCAACTCCAGGCACGGTGGTTGAGAGACACTCACCTCCACAATATCGGCTAAGGCTTGTGGATGTTGTTCTGCAGGTGTCCCCAGGTTGTCCAGTAGCTCCTCGGTATGTGTGAGTGGGGGCTGGGTTGGTGGTCCAACACCTGTTGCACCTTGTTCCCTGGCGATTGCATTCACACATTGTTTCACCTGTCTAAAGAGGTCTTACAGAGTCTGCTCACCTGTCATGTAGGTATGGGATGAGGGCCTCATCCTCCAAGCGGGTATAAGGGGGTAGCCTTGCACACGGCATACCTGGAAGACATAATGATGGAGACAGGTCACAGTAACTCACAGAGACATACAGAACTACAGCTGAACATACATGTGTATCGCATTTATTATGATTAAATAATTGTCTTTGAAAATCTACATGACACTGACACCACTGACATGTTTGTGTCACACACATGTGACACTCAATGGTGAGTGGATATTATCACCATATATGTGTGTGTGTCACCTGATTACATTGCTCATACTCCATGTGGATGCTATCTTGATGGGGCCATATCTGTTTGCCTGTACTGGTATTCCTACCTATCAGCACATGGCTGGATGTGTCCACATTAATGCAGTCAACCTTGATGCTGTGTATATGTCACATATAAAGACTTACACTACCTTAACGGACTTGACTTGTGACCCTGGAGACTTGCTCATGGAAGGTTTTACATGTATGTGTTCTGCCATATACATCTACATGGCACTGTACAGCAATTCAACATCCTGCCATGTATTACCTGTGTTGCACATGTGATACATATGGGACACTGGCTAGCCAGATGGTATTTGCAGGGATGGATATCAACTATAGCATGTACAGTCAAAGTCAACTAGTAGGCTATATACCCTGGGCCATGTATGAATCTAGGATGAAAAGTTATCTAGCTGTAGCCAAGAGGCGGATCTCTGTGGCCAGGTGGAGCAGTGCCACATAAGTGATCCACAGGGTTAGTGATACATTTACCATGCGGTCATCACACCATGTCTGAGAGGGGGGCGGTGTGCAGCTTTGCTCGACAAGAATGCATTGTATAGCAGGACTATGTAAAGTGTATGGGACAAAGATCTGTCCAGCATGTGGTGATCCTAGTACTAGGAAGGTGGATGTCCATGAAGTATGTGTTTGAGATCAGGATGTGTGCGTGTAGCATGTCCAACATCACTCGGTTGGAAATGGATTTATTCAGGGTATGCATCATGCTACATAGTAGAGATGGGGAATGGGAAGGCTGGTGTTGGCCATCTGAATGGCCAATACCCCTTAAAGGAAATATGTGATCTGATATGGGTCACTTGAGTGTTGTGTATGGCTGGACAATGATCTCTATATTCATGGATAGCACCCTGTCATGATTAGGGTTGCCACATACTACTACCTGACAGGTGTGGTGAAGTAACTATCACAGGAAAGACAACTGCCCAGCTGCATCCCTTACACACAGTGTCCAATATGTTGACCGCTGCCTAGGTGGTAGTTCATGGGTACAGGGTTATTAACATAGGGGTGACAATGCAATATGTAGCTGTCAGATTGTGGCCATATGTCACACACACCTCACCCACAAAGCCCCTTCTTTATGTTGTCCACAACACTCTGAGTTGGCTATTGCTCCTAGGTCATAGTCATTCGCATACTTCCATAGGCAGATGCCTTCTGTTATCCTGTGTGGTATGGACTACAATGAGGGGGAGTACAATTAATTAACCCTGTCTTACTGTAGCTGGCACTGGTGTGATGTGCATGTATTATTCAGACACCTTCTGTAGTGTTGGTTCTGCCAACAGTCCCATTGCAAAACACTCCTGTGACACAGGAATGTATATATAGTATACCGAGTGTAGGTGGAACACAGTATGGGTGATGAAGTTCTATGACCTGGCAAGGTTATGATATGCAGTGTGAAATCAACCTTACTGTCATCTACATCTGTACTGCTGACATGAAATAATTTGATCAAGGTTCATGGCCTTTCAGACCAGACTCAGCAGGGTAGTAGTGCAGTACTTCCCATTATCAGTGGTGTCTCCCCCTTTGTGGGTTGTGATACCTGTTGGTGTGTACCATTCAGTGTGTACACAGCCTGACAAGAAGCTATGTTTTACATGATGTGTATGTAGAGAGCAGCTTGTTTTGCCATATGTGTATGATACAACCTGGGATGTGGACATGTCTCATGCAGCTTGCATAGTTGTGGGTACAGGGGCTCTGTGGTGTACATGGATATATGATTGTGTACCTGTTGGGGGGGACAGTGTGTTTATGTTATCCAAGACCCTATCTGGATTTCTTATTTATGCTCAGCACTTGTTCAGAACTTTTAAGCACTACATAAGCTACTAATTACTTTAGCACTCAATCTTCCTCATTACCTAGAGGTAAACAGGTTTTGTACATACTTCTCTCACTTGCTTAGAGTAAAATAGCTCTTGTACTCACTTTCTTCACTTATCTAGGGGAAATTTGTTTTATATTCAGGCATGTCCAAGGGTCAGCTGCCAGTGTTCTCTCCTGTCTATCTGATGAATCTGGATATCTTAAGGCAATGTAGACATTGCCTCATGTACACAGACAACCCTCTCCACCTACCACCCAACACTACAACCTGTGAGAGATGCACTTATCTAGCCAAACTGGAGGTAAAGCTCTCTCCAACTAAGACTGACCCTGAAAGTCATGTGGAGAAGGTAAACATTCGCACCACACCACACTCATCACATAGTCTCACTGAATCTACACCACCATTAACTGGGAAAACTACTCATATACCAACTCATTAGCTCAATGCTTTCTGGAATTCATAAAAAACAATGTCCTGGATCAACTTATCCACACATCCACCAGGGTCAACAATATCCTAGACCTAGGCATTACCAACATGAGTGACCGGTGTTCCACACCTGAAGTCAACTCCTCGTTGGTCCGATCCGACCATAAGCTGAACACCCTTGATATCCACATCCCACCCTCACCCCCCATTAAGGGAACCACAGTATAATATGTCTACAAAGCCAACTTCATGCTTCTTAAGACAGACTTGGTGAACATCATGACACCCATGCAGATGGACAATACTGTTACAACTGCTGAATCCAACACAAATGCAATCTATAAGCACTTACACGAGTGCATGGATCGTGCTATCCCAAACAGAACCAAGACGCTATACTCCTAATTAAGGAAGCCAATCTGGTGGTCCCCTGCCATAAACAAACTGTACAACAGAAGGAAGACACTGTTGCAAAAGAGAGTACAATCCCATGCGTGGAGGATCTCCCTGGTCAGCCTCAGTAAGAAGGTGAGATCCCTTATAAGATCCTCCAAAGCTAGCTACGGAAATAAAACCACCACTAATTCCAACAACAACCACAAGCATTCCATAGCTATGTCAAATATCTCAATGTCAACACCCAGATCTGCTCTGAGTTACAGCACAAAGGCACGAACATTACAGAACCAACTGATATTGCCAACATCCTTGCAGATAGGTTCAGTGCTACCTTTCCCCCCTCTCATCCCCTAAAGGGCCTATATCTATACACGAAGAGTGCAGAGTCCCTGTAATCACAACTACGCAGGTAAACGCTGCACACTCTAAAGCCAATATCACAGCATCCTTGGGACTGGACAACATCCCAGCCTGCATTTTACATGAACTTCAGAACGTACTGGTTCCCCACCTATGCACCATGTTCAATAATAGCCTCATATCGGGCTTTGTGCCCCCTGAATGGTGCACAGTAACAGTTATCCCACTCCACAAAGTGGTGCCACAATGGACCACAGAACCTATTGCCCTATAGGCCTGACTAGCCTGGTCTGCAAGGCTATGGAGCACATCATCATGGATCTCAGTCACAGAGACAATGGGTACCTCCAAACCTTTGACCCCCTCCCAGTTTGGCTTTGTTAAGGGCAGACCATTCCTCCTAAACCTGGTGGACTTCTTAGACACAGTTACCAAGGCATTAGATGAGGGTAAGGAGGTCCACACAGCCTACCTTGATCTCTCAAAGGCTTTCAACACCATTCCCCATTCTGGTATTATCGACATACCCATCCACCTGAACATTAACCCCTACATCATGTGATGTTTGCAAAGTGGCTCAAAGACAGAACCCACACAGTGGGAGTTACATACCCTAGGTCTGACTGTATACCATTTGCAAGTGGCGTCCCCCAGGGCTCAGTCCTAGGACCCCTCATGTTTGGTATATAATTCTCTGACATATAGGCAAGCACAGGAGGGCTTTGGCTGAAAAGGTTTGCAGACAACTGCAAACTACAGGCCATAATTGTTTCCCCAGCTGATACAGTCACCCTCCTGAAGGGTCGCACTGAGACGGATACCTGGTGTCAATTTCATGGCCTCAAGCTGAATGCCAAAAATTGCATAGTCATCCCCTTTGGATATAACTAATTACCCACAGACTACCACATAGGTGCTAGTCCCCTACATACAGAAAAGATAAGGGACCTGGAAACCCCAGTAGCTAGCAATCTCTCCTTCGATACCCATAATGATAAGGTGATTAGAATATCCTTCTACGTGCCCCCCCTAATCTCTAATGGGTTTGCATCCAGAGCAAAGGAGGCCATTGTGCCTCTTTACTCATGACTTATTAGACCCATTAAAGGATACAAGACAGTACAAGACAACTGCAACAGCTTGGAAGACAACAACAGTACCACACCAAGAGGATTACTGACCTCAAACAGATGACCTATGCAGCCCAACCTAAGAAACTCCAGCTGTACTCGGTTGCATACCGCATATTCACAGGTGATCTCTGCTTGACATACAAGGCCCATGTCCAACCCAGAAGCCCCTGAGAGCCACATGCTGTAGGGATATACACCTAACCACAACGATGACTAGGATGTGCTGGACGGATAGATTCCTGACCTGGAGACTCCCCATGCTTTGGAACATGATTCCAATGTACATCAGGCAGGGCCCCTCACTTGCACTCTTCAAGGGAAACCTTGACTGGTGGATGGAAGACAGACATGTACCCCGGGGATCACTGCAGTGGCTCTGCTGGACAGAGGCACAGGGAACTAATGTCTCTGCCATTCAGCAGCACAGGGAACTAATCTAAGGAGGTGGCAAAAGCCAACACACTCTAGCTATGCTTATAAATACCCTTGGGCAGACAGCCTAGTACCTACCTTTGCCCTTATTACATGTCTTATGTGCATGGATAGTTAACTAGCTCTTCCATTTTACTTTGCTATCATGCTGATAAACTGTCGGGTGACTACTAGTCATATGTATCCTGTTAATGTGTATTGTAAATGCCAATAGACATAACTAATGTTTGTCTAACATAGCAGTAATGCCATGTAACTTGTAATACATATCTGCCTGCAGTACCGTACATTACACAGTTATTGGCACAATATCCCACAATGCAAATCATAACTGCACAGTGGGGCCAACCTTCGACGTGTTATTCTCAGTAATATATCCATATATATGCCTACTGTTACAATATATCAACATATACTATCCCCTGTTATAGCACATACTTGTTGGACCAGCCCTGCCACTGACAGCAGCTGGTGAGGAATATTTGGGTTCAAAGCCCTTATATAGCATCCCTTGTGGTGTATGCAGTGTTTCCCTTGTGACCTACAGCAGTACACACATAAATACTACAAGCGTTACTATGCTCAACAATACATCATTACAAGATAACTGTTTCCACTATATGGATTGCGTGCACATTAAATATTACAGAACAGGTACTACATACACAGACATACTGAGTGTCCTACATACTTTATTAGTAACCTGAGGTGTCGTTGACTGTTAATTCAATCCTTTTCAGTATGTGTTTCAATCTTCTTTGTAACATTCTGCTGATATATACAGATGGTTTGAATGTGTCATCCTTTTATAATTACATAGTTACAAAAGCCATCGTTTTATAGTTACATATCGGTAACGTGCTATCCTGACCACCAATTGGTGTTCCAAAGTAGTTAATTAGATGCACATCAGCTGTGCAGCTACTCCATTAGCCAATACCATGGCAACAGTGGTGTATAACTGAGTACTCCACTTGGGCATTGTCCGTTTGCCTTACTTTCGAGGAAGACGGCCTGGATGTGTTGTTTGTGATGTATTTCAACAGCTATATGGAGACAGACAGAGATATATTAGCTTCATGACTCCCGTGGATTGTGTGTAATGGCTAGAATATGTTGTTCTACATGTGAGTACAGCTGTTATATTTCAGTCAGAACATTGCTACTTATGCAGGGTTTGTCTGTACCTTATACTTCTGCAGATGTTTCAGTCTGGCAAGGATGTTTAGGCAGCTCAAGGCTGTATGGCTATGCATGAACTGTTAGGTGGTTTACAGTGTGCTCACCAGACATCTTTGGTTTGGTGTACATGTGTATCATAATTGGTAACACTTCCTGGTGTACACACAACCCTCTGAAATGGGATTAGTGCAAACAAACCCTGTAACATCAGCAGCTGTTCCATTGTATAACAGCAACAATTTCACATAGGGCCATGTTAGTGTGTCTCTGACAAGGTATATTAAGGCTTCTGCAGATGTCGTACAGTGAGTGAATGGTTTGTGATGTTATTACAGTTTGTATTGTAATTTGTTTGGGTGTGGGGATGATGTTGGTCGGTGTACATAGCAGATGTAGGTGTGTAGGAACTGCTTTTATACATAATTGATATGTGCGTGAGGGTTCCTTCCCTATTTGAACACCTATCCTTTAGTGGGCTAAAACTATGGTAATTGCAGGCTGATTCATTAAGGCACTGTTAAATGGTTCCTGTATAGCATGCAGGTGATGTTAGTCCTTGAATCCTTTTGGCAATACATCAGAATGTAATAAAGTGTTGCTACATGAAACCTGTGAATTTCTGTCATAGGTATTTGCAGTCACTGGAGTTGTGTTGGTGACTGACCCGACGGAATCCCAAAAACACACAATTCTGACGCCCACAGTACAGGGCCCAGACTCCCATACCTCACATTATCGACAGCGACAGTAAATGGCGAAAGTAACACAAACATGGAACACACACACACACACACAGACACACTGTTACCCACCATATCCAAATAAACCATCCTACACTACATATGAGCAGGTGGGCAAGCCCCCCTACACTCCCCATGTGGGTGTCTGCGCCCCCCACACCCCCTACTTTAATATTCTACCTCCTAGATTGCACAGACGCACAAAGCAAACCCACACCCACACATTATAGTCCCCCAGAAACACATACCACACTCAGAACACACACTTACACACACTACAGCCCTCAGAAACTCACTTACATACAGTAACCTACCTGAACCGCAACACCAGAAGCACTGATTGAATGTCCCTTAACATCGGGATTTTAAACCTCGTGCTTCTGGTGTTTTGGTACTGTGGTCTTTTGGACTTTAAGCCTTGTGATTATGTGCATCAGTATGTCAAGCAGTCAGTATGTGGTAGGTATCCCATTTATATGTACCTCCATGGTTATGTAGATGCTGTTAACTTTTCTATATATCTGCATATATATGTATATCCCCATATATTGACATATATCTCTCTCTCTCCCTCTCTCTCTATATATGTATATATATATATATATATATATATATATATATATATATATATATATATATATATATATCATACACCTTTCATTGGGTACATGCCGGTTTGTCCTATTTCCACACATTCCTACCTTTTGTGTTTTAATCTGTCAGTATACACAACTGCCATCAGTACATCTCAGGTAGCTTAGTGGTAGGTTATTGTGAAGACTGTGTACATGGTTGCGTGTTCTAATGCTGGCAGTGGTAATTCTACCTCTCTGAGCAGGCACTGGTAGTGCAAGGGTGATTAATGCACATTTCAGTGGTTGTGTGTTCCAAATGTTTATTATTCTGTGGAATACTACCTATATATGCAAGCTGTGGTTAAGGTATACTATGTAACATGTAAATCATCTGAGAAGATTCCTGTCATGGGTACTCCCCATTATTTGGAGCTACATCCCTGATTACATTATATGAAACCCCTCACTAACACTCCAGGGAATTCTTGCAGAGTGGGTGGGGAACAGTGGATACACCCCAGGGATCCCGCAATTGGCTCTGCTCCACAGAGGGACAGTTAGTTAATCAATGGGGTGGTGACAGCAGACACTTTTTGGCTATGCTTATGAGTGGCCTCGGGCAGTTAGGCATGTACCTACCTATGTATTTATGAACCTATACATACAGTATGGACACATGCTGATAGCTTAATTTACTGTTCAGGTATTGACTTACCTTGTGCCATTGGCAGTTGTGTGTACAATAGTTGAGGGCTACCTATGTAGGATGCACACAGTAGACCACCTATACATGACAATTTACAGGTGGTTGTGTGTGTGTGCACCATCCATGTTTGCTGTGTGTGCAGGTGGAGAAGGGTGTCAGTCCATAAGTGCCTACACTGTCAGTGTGTGTGCTACATGTTCCCTCTTTGCCAAGGCATGGGCATACTGGGCATGCCTCCGTTTGCCTACTGGGGCTGGTACAGGGTGTTCATGGTCTGAGTCCTACTGTTCCTGTAGGGCCCTTGGCAATGATGGTGGGCTGTGTGGGCCTTCACCATTCTGTCCCTGCTGCAGCTGTTTCCGCAGGATCATATTGTATAGCATGGCACATACTATGAAGATGTGGGCACATGTGCCTGGAGAGTACTGCAAGGCTCCACCAGAAATGTCAAAGCAATGAAACCATGATTTCAGCATCCCAAACATGCACTCTATGATGATTCTGGCCTCTGCGTGTGCCTCATTATGGCACGATTGCATGGCTGTGCATGCATTTCTGATGGGAGTCATCATCCACGGTTTGAGTGCATAGCCAGCATCCCCCACCAGGTGGCCGTAATGGATGTCCCCCCTGACAAATACCTGATACAACTGTGAGACATGCCAGATGTGGGAGTCGTGATAGCTTCCAGGGCTGCTAGCGCACACATCCATCATAATGCCCTGGGCATTGCACATGACCTGGCAGTTGATGGAGGGGTATCCCTTGTGGTTTATGTAGTGCCTACCCTGCTCACCGGGTGGTGTCTTGATGTGTATGTGCGTGCAGTCTATTGCACCCAGTACCTCCGGGTAGTCTGCCACATGGTGGAAGAGATGCATATTGCTGGCCAACTCCTCCTGCATTCGGGGGAAGTATATGTACTCATTGGCATGTGGTAACATGGCATCCAGGAACTGGTGGAGCACCCTGGATGCTGATGCCTGTGAGATCCCCATGATATCCCCAGTTGGCCTTTGAAAGGTACCTGTGGCTAGTATTCTCAAGCTTACACATACCTTTGTTTCCACTGGGATGGGTTCCCCTCTGTTATTTCTGGCTCTGAGGCAAGGCCGGCACAGCTCAACAAGTTGCTGTATGGTGTCCCTGTCCACCCTGTAACGCTCTACTATCTCTAGATCATGTAGCCCCTGGTAGGTTACCCTGGATCTGAACACCCTTCCCCTCCTTTGGTGCCTGAGATGGTTGTCAGCATCATCCTCCACATCACCGTCAGTCTCCAACACATGCTGGTGAATCAAAGCTATGACAGCCCCTAACATGTACATATTAAAAGTTCCCCGTCTGTATACACCAATGGTGAAGTGTGTCTGGGAATACACAAGTGTGTGTGGGGCTTTCACACCTTATACTATTGTGCAATGGATGATGCTGGTGTAATTTGGTGTGTAGGTACAATTCCAGCTGCAGGGTATCTTAATTATGGGTTTTACAGCAGGTACTGCTATTGTGGGGCCTTTGGTGTTGACTTACGTTTGGCTGCCATGATTCATCTAGTGCCCTTTACTTCACTTTTTAACTCAATTCCCCTCCCATTGTCAGGCATGCATCCAGCTGCCTGCTTTCTTGTTTTGTACTTTCACAACCCAGGATTGTGTTGCAAAATATGTTATGTAGCTGATCTACTGCAAGTTTGCTTTGTTCTGCTGTGACAGTTCACTTTTCTTTGCAGTACGGCACCTCCCCTTTCCTGTTCTGCATGTAGCTGCTAGCAGCCTTGTTAGCTGTTGTCAATGGCCCACTGTGAGTTCCTAGGTGTTAATTACTCACTTGTACTCCAATTACCATGCTGCAGCATTTCCTTATTGTCTTCCATATCCTTCCTGTTTCAGCTATGGTGCGTGCCGCACAGAGCCGTTTACCGGGTTTCGAGCGCGTTTTCATCCACGTTCACATGCACTTTCGGTTACCTTGTGTGCTCTCAGCTAAGCAAAGCTATGGCTACTTCCACACCCCCATCCTGCGGCTATGCTTAGCAACATGCAACGCGGATTAGCAATGCTCCAATGTGCTTACAGCTATGGTGGCGCACCCCTCTCTTGATGTCATGTTTACCTCCATGCCACACCTCAGTGTTGTACCGCTACACTGTGTGGTACATTCTTACGCCGGCGGGGAGTTTGCGATTCAGGATTACTTGACTCATTTGCATGGCATTGACTACTAATTCCTAGTTACCTCTCAGAACACTGTCACAGACCCTTAGCAACCCTTGTGTCATGGTTGTGGTGTAGCATGCGTGCCATTGACTATTATGGGGAATTTATGAATTGTGTTACATTGCAGTTTTATGACATTTAAATATATTTTCATTGTGATCCCGTTTGCGCACCGATGCGCTGCGATTTTACTGACATTAAATATTATTTTTTATGTGTTGTGCATGTTTTTTTATGCCATTGGCATATATTAACATTATAATACGTAAGTTTGGTCCACTTTCATGGCTCCGATTTTATGTTTGAAAAAATGTAAACCTTTTTTTTGGTTTACATTTCTTCATGCTTACGCTATGCCTGCACCACTTCATGAATTGCTATATACCTTCATTTGCATGCTACACTGCTGTACATGGGAGCTGCGCAGCTCTGGCGTACGCTGATAGTGTACGTGGAAACAGCTCGTACCTGAATCGCTCGGCAGCCATATTTGCATTAGATCACCAACACTACTCCGGCGCCTGGGGCAAGTTTCATGAATCCCGGGGAATGTCTTTTCAACTTTATCTGTAGATGATGGGACTCATAAATTCCATACACGGTAAGTGAACGGTGCATCAAATAATTTTATTCTATTAAGACAAATGCAGTACAGTACTACAAACAGCATCAAAGTGCTGCAATTTGCTGCAGTTTATGGTCAAGGTTTCCTGTCCCAAATAAGGAGAAAAATTAAATAGACCTTTGTTGGGCTGCAACAGTTTCAGTTTATATGTTAAGTTTTCAAGGGGTGAAAAGTTTATGAAAACCCAATATCTAATAGTTAAATCACATAGTAAAGTATAATGAATTATAAAATGTATACTATATTAAAATAAAAATTACTTTCTTGCAATTTTTTTTCTTGATGGGCTGATATGCATTTTGCCAAATAGCTTTATTTAGTTTTATTTTATTTTTTTGTTTGTTAACTGGAAATGCACATATCCATAATAACCTATTTTAGGCACTCTCCAAGTAGAAAGCAGAAATTACACTAAGTTGTAAACATTTATCAGAACAGATAATACAAAAAAGCTAGTCAATAAAGCTGATAAATTTTCAGGACAATTAAATATGAACAGCAACAAATAAATGCATGGAAGATTACATATTTGGAAATTTGAACCCTAGTGTGATGGCAAACAGAGACTGGGATTTCATATAAAGGAAAAACATACAGGAACTCAGAAGCTGCAGTCGGGTCTTAAGTAATGCTAGACTTAGATGGTGGGGGGGATTGCAGAAAGCATTAGTTCTTTAGAGGCCTACTGGTTGATTGAAACTGTAGATCTGTACATTTCTAGAACTGAGTCTGAAAATGGGCCACTGGAATCAGTTTGCATGTGTGTGGCAAGATCAATAATATTATCAAATAAATAAAACAAAATTTGGCATACATATTAACATAGGAGAATTTTGAGCCCAGAATAAAAATCATTATAGTTTGCAAAGTTTTGAGGGAGTCTGGAAACACATCCCATAACTTGGGCCTCTGTGGAAAAGCTCTGGTCTCTGCAATGATGTGTATTGTTTGTCCTTCTAAGTGAGATGAACTATATGAGATCTGATGAAATTAAGAGTAGTCAGCTTGTGATAAATGGAAAACATTTTTATTTTTAAAAGTTTGAATTGCATGGATTGCAGGAGCAGGTCAGCATGCTCTTGGAGCTAGAGAGCTTTCTCAAGAAAAAGTAGTGGTGTTCCCTCCTGGGGAACATGAGAAATGAATCAGCACATATGGTTCAGATTTATGAAGGCAGTCAAGGTTCGTCTTCAGAAGACTGCAACCACAGAGAGGCAGTATTTGAGTTGAGGTAGTAAAATCCCTTTGTCAATGACAGTCAAGACCTCAAGAGAATGAAGCCTGATATCTTTCTAGCATAGAAGAGAAAGTGATGGAGTTTGCCCTTTATGTGTTCCAAAAGGCATTTGAGGGATAGTGATTGGTATTATCACCTTCCTAAATATTTGAAAAATGGGTAGGTGGTAGAAGAGTGAAGGAAGCATAATGCCAACCCAATAAACCTACCAACATAATGAAATAAGGAAAGGAAAATATGAATATGTTACTGATCAATGCTAAGAGCCTGAACAAAAAACTCTACTTTCTGCAAGCCCTTGTCACCCTGGAAGATATTGATGTCTGTTTAGTGACTGAGATGTGGTTTAAAATAATGGAGAGCCTGTCTGTGCAAGATTATAAAACTTTCAACACATTTAGAACAGCTACAGCATAAGACAGGAAAAAAAGGTGGAGGTGTCTCAATCATCCAGAAGAGATTCACATCAAGGATGGTAAAGCAGCATGATGCACTTGAGCTTCTTTATATCCAAATAACCACCAGAACAGTCCTATACCATCTATTAAGAAGCTATAGAACTCCCTCTATGACAAAAGAAACCCACAATACCTATCTACAGGAGCTAGACATCCTCAGAATTACAATAAATACCTTTTTCTTAGGTGATCTAAACAAACTACCTACTCCTAAGTGATACATTGGCAGCTTAACATCCCCACCAAACCCAGTTAACTCCACTGAATACAAACTATAACAGCTTGTAAACAGCTGCATAGATGCATCTGCACCCTGTAGGAACAAGTACAGGGCAAATCCCAGAGACAAATCCATAAGGCAGAGCCATAATATCAACAAAGTTTATGATAAAAAGAAAACAATTTTGACCAAAGTAAGAAGAGTAATTTCTAGAATGTTAGATTGAAATAAACAAACAAAAAATCCACAAAAGCCAAGTCTGAGACTAAAATAGCTACCCAAACGAAAAAAAACACATGGCATTTTTTAATTATGTTAGTACTCTCAAATGCACAATGCAGCAATGTAGTGAGCTGATTGCTAAATGATGTTACCTACACTGAGGCTGGAGAAATAGCAAACCTACTGGCTGATAAATTTAGCTCAAATTTTACCCCTCATTCCCCTCTGTCTGTCCCTCAAGATATACCTGAAACTCACTCACCTCCAGCTATCACACAAGACCAAGTCCTAAAAGTGCTATCAGAAGCTACATGTACTACATCAATGAGCCAATATTCCTGGGTCCATGTTAAATAGCATGAAGCATGGTTTAGCCACACCCCTAACAACACTGTTCAATCTCAGCCTCCATACAGCTTTTGTATCAAGTGAATGGAGAACAGATACAGTCATTCCCCTGCATACGGAAGGACCTTCCACAAACCCAGGCAATTACAGAACCAAAAGTCTGGCCAGCCACATATGCAAAGCCATGTAAAGACTTATCATGGAATTAATCAATCAGGACATGAGAAACCTCTAAACACTGGACCGGTCTCAGTTTGGATTCATCAAGGGCAGGTCAAGCTTTCTCAACCTGGTGGATTTCTTTTGAAAAGGTCATCAAAGCAATGGATGAAGTCTAAATGGTACACATCACATGCCTCAACCTTTCCAAAGGTTTTGACACAATTCCCCACTCAGGCATAGTAGAAAAGCTAAATAAGCTGGGAATAAACCCCTATGTCACCTGATTGATTGCCAGCTGGCTCACAGATAGGATACAGATAATCAGAATAGGGTAAGTTAAAGTTAAAAATACCAGTTACCAGTGGAGTACCCTAGGGTTCTGTGCTGGGACTTCTCCTGTTTGGTATCTACTTTTCTGCAGCTGAGGTGGCTTACAGATAAATTGCATAGGCTATGGTGTGCAAAGTTCTGGATTCAAGACCTGCAAGGGCTGTTTAACAGCTCAAATGGTGTAATGGTAAATCACTGTGCCTATGGTGTGCAGGGTCCTGGGTTTGAGACAAAAATCTTGATGACTGGATGGGAGATAGGAAATTCACCCTGGGGATCACTTCTGTGACTCTGCTCAACAGGGTCACAGAAAAATAATTTTCTTGGGTGGTGAAAGCCAGTGTATCTTTTTGGCTAGGCTTATATAGGCCCTAGGGCTAATAGCCTAGTACCTACCTATGAACCTACCTATAAACTAAGTAAAAGCCTATACAAAAAGGCTCTGACTGAATAAGTTTGTAGATAGCTGCAAGCTAGGAGCAGTCATTGAATACCCAAATGACTTAACCACCCTGCAGGAAGATTTGTGTCAAATAAATAACTGGCACAAAAATCATGGACTGAAACTAATTCTACAAAATGCATTATTGTATTCTTTGAGAAGTCATCTACCCCAGGGCGCCACCACATTGACAATACTCCCCTAAGAGTTGACACAGTTGTTTTGGATTTGGGAACATATGTGGACAATAACCTTACTTTTGACCAACATGTGTGTATTGCTGTAAGAATGCCCTTTTATATTGCACAGCTTATAAACAAAGGGGTTATGTCTAGATCTAGGCATGACATTGCCCACTATAATTATCCCTCATTAGGCCAATCATTGAATATAATGTTCCCTTTGTCAAGTATCTGTCCAGACATATGCAGTAACTGGAACACCCACAGAGATACCTTACTAAAGGATACAAGGTCTATGCAACATGTCCTACATGGCTTGACTCAAAGTCCTGTCACTACACTCAGCATCTTATGGACAGCTAAGAGGTCGCGTGTGTCTGGCATACAGGGCATCCTCCAACCCATTATTGATGGATTTACAGCACATCTGTGATGACCCTCCACCTCTGGGCCAGTAATCAAGAGTCCCAGTCCTCACCACTAGCACCAGTGGGGGATGTTCACTAGGAGGATGACAGGTACATACACAGTATCTTCAGATGAAGCTCTCTGCATCAAGCACAGTCAAGCAAAATTTCCCTTAAGAGCACACGGGGAGCACAGTCAGTCTGGAGGCTGGTTCCTCTCTCTTTCCACAGATCCCCAATAAGACTCCCCACTGGCACAGCTATAAAGTTGAGCCATTAGCCAGGGTTCCAAACCAAGTCCTCCAACACTCTATCATGTGCCTGCCTGACACCCACACATTCTTTGAGATTTGATTTGCACACACACACACACACACACACACACACACACACACACACACACACACACACACACACACACACACACACACACACCTGGGAAAGGCTGGCACAGGTTTACTAGGTACACCCCCTTTTGCCCAGACTATAAGGTAGTTATCACTGCCACCAGAACCCCTTGCCAGCTACTTTAAGGCTCTTAATAAAGGGTGTCCCATTTTACTGTATAATATTAATACTAAGCAAGTCATCTGGCATCAAAATGCTTGGTTTAGGGATCCAAACCTCTTCTGTAACATCTAGAGAATGCTTTGGTAGGACAGGCATATCTCACAGAGGATATCACTACTATGGAACAGACTTCCCATCCACATAAAATGAAATTCATTCCTGTGAATACTCAAGCACAACTTAGATCTATGGATGAGAAAGGAAATTTACCCCAGGACTGCTTCCTGTTTGCAGAAGAAAAATGTACCTCCCCCACTCATTTCTCTTGTCAAGAGATAAGAAAATAATGTTAGCCAGACATACTGCACAATTTGCAGATGTTGAATATTGATACATCACATCCGGAAAATTAAATACACCCTGCCAAAAAGTTAGACAGCTAATTAGCATAACATCTGCATATTGCATATCACATTAATTCTCACAGTTCTAGTAAGATTGTGGGATAATATAAAGAAACTCTTGTTTAAAGAACTGAGACTGGCAAAAATGACACAGAAATAAAAGCATATTATCAAAAAAAATCAGTGAAATCAGTAGCTGATAAATAATTATATTACAAAATCTACCTTATAAAGTGATCTATTTTTCTTCTAGGAAAAATATGAAACATATGGATTCTATTTCTTTAACTTATTTGTGCCACCAGAATATTGGCCATGTAGTTGTTTCATGTTTACTAACAAGCTTGAAAATCATGGGTGATTGGTGGGAGATAAATAGGAATCAAACCTGAAAAAGGGAGCACACCTGCAAAATAGCTACAGTTATTCAGAAAATTATGTGACAAGATAAATGAATCCAGAAAATGGAAACATATACAGCTGAGAGAGCTGTATACAGGGAAGTAATAATGTGGGTTTTGGGTAGAATCCTGGACTCAGGATTCTGTAATGGCCACTATTTGAGGATTAGCTGGAAAGGAAGAGGAGTAAGTTTATTCTAATTTGTTTGGTAGTCTACAATTATTCATAATGCTTTGATAGTTGCGGGTGGCTGTGAGTGAAGTGTTTTCCTGTACTGGGTATATAGCACCACAGAGGAGTGGGAATCATACAACTGGTAGGAGATGATGAACTGGTCTGCATAGTTTTGTAGGAATCTTCTTGGATGCATTTGCTATTAGGGCAAACAATGTTGACTAAAGGGCTTATGGATGAGGAAGTTTACTACAGTATTGGGAGAAACTACTAAATATAGTGTGGGAGTCGTGAATAATGGAGATGGGTAGCTGATGAGCAACACTGGTAATGCATTTTCGTAATTAATTTTACAGCATGTTACATGAGCTAACCTAAATGGTACTTTTATATGCACTGTAGCTATGATAGAAAAATAAATAATGAGAGGTAAAACATATCAACATAATTTTAGTACTAAAAGCAGACTATGCAAAAATTGTGGTGCTTCCTACATTATATTATGTAACCAAATAAACAGTTCCTGAATGTGGACTAAGAACACACTTTAATTAAAAATAACAACACAAATGTACATTTTGGTTAAGTGCTTTTGTCCTATAGCAATACAAGGACTTCATCAGAACAGTGTACACTAAACTACCATCATTTAAATATCAATTAATACATGGCGTCATCCACACCTTTGTTAAATTATACAAATCTTAAAGCAAAACTACCTTAAAATGTATGAATGAAATCAACATAATTATCCATCCATCCATCCTCAACCCCTTTTTCCCAGTTTGAACATGGTGTTGGGATGTCACTTCAACAATGACAATCATCTTGAGCCAAGGTTTACACCACTGGGTGGCTATTCCTGCCATGGTAGTTCATCCATACCACTCACTCGCACACGCACTCACACCTATGGCCAATTTAGAATGTCCAATCCACCTACTGCATGTCTATGGACTGTGGTAGGAAACTGAAGCACCCAGAGGAAACCCACATGACCACAGGGAGGACATGCAGACTTCACACAGAAGGTACCCCAGCAGAGAATTGAGCCAGAGAACCTCTTGCTGTGAAGCGACAATACTAACTGCTGCTCCACACATTAAATAGTTTATAACTTTAATTGCTTCAACTTCAGCACACTATCAATTTCATTTAGCCCTGAAAATTTATCAGGTCCCATTACCAATTGCCATTTTAATTCTAAAACTTCCCATATAATTTTCCAGGGCCCCCCCTCATATCTCAACAAATATCATCACATATCCAAAATTTAAAATAATGGTCAGACAATTCCTGTACATGCTTTCCTAAATTCACTTTTTTATTGTTGTTATTCCTTGGAATATCATTATTGTGTTCACAAATTCATTCCTTTAACATTCTTTCTGTTTTTCCAGTATAATATCCTGAACACAGTTGACACATAGCTATACAGACTACCCCGTTTGATGTACAGGTGTAAGTTTTCTGATTAATTAATTTGTTCTCTTTTAAACTAAGTTTTTCACCTTCTAAAATATATTTACATTGAACAGATGTACCACACTTGAAAGTACCCTTTTTATTTCCTCTGTCATAACCCCCATTTATTGTACAACTTTCTAGTATATTTTTGAAATTTCTATCTCATCTATAAAAAAATCTTTGGCTGATGTCCAACAATACCACACATTTCATAATCAACCAAATGATATTCAAGTTGTCACACAAAATTTTCCTAACATCATTCCCATGCATATTATAAGTTGTAACAAGGGCCTTATAGGTTCATAGGTTCATAGGTAGGTACTAGGCTATCAGTCCAAGGGCCTACGTAAGCCTAGCCAACAAGGTTCCCTGGCTTACGCCACCCAAGAAAGTTATTTTCCTGTGCCACTGTCGAGCAGAGACTCATAAGTGATCCCGGGGTGTATTTCCTATTTCCCATCCACTCATCAAGATTTTTCTTGAAGAGTGCTAATGAAGAACTTTGCTTGACATAGATGGGTAGCCTATTTCAGAGTATGGGAAGTCTCTGGGACAGGAATCTATCCCTCCAGCATGTCCTGTTTATTGTGGTGACAAGGTTTAGGTTCCTAGAGTGTGTAGCTTGGAGGGATTGAGATTTCTTTAGGTGTAGCATGTCCAACAGCTCTGGGTTTGACATAGCTTTATATGTTAGGCAGAGATCACCTCAGAGTAGGTGATATGCTACAGAGTAAAGCTGGAGTTTTTTGAGGTGGTCAGTGTAGGGTATTTGTTTGAGGCCAGTAATCCTCTTTGTGAGGTACTTCTGTGGCCTTTCCAGCTGCTGCAGATATCTTGTGAGGAACATTCCAAAAGGGGCATGGTACACTACAATGGGTCTAATGAGTGTCGTGTAGAGGGGAACAATGACCTCTTTTTTCCTGGATAAGAACCCTTTTATGATGAGGTGTGCCATGTAGAAGGACTTCCTGACTACTGTGGTGATGTGATTATCAAAGGAGAGACTACTGTCCACCTAGGTCCCAAGGTCTCTTATCAATCATTCAGTGTTAAGTAGATTGCTGCCTATGTGGTAGTTCATGGGTACAGAGTTTTTACCAAAGGGGATGACACTGCACATTTTGGCATTGAGCTTGAGGCCATGGCTCTGACACAGGGCATCTGTCTAAGCGAGGCCCTTCTGTAGGATGTCCACATCATTTGGGGACTTGACTATGGCTCCTAGTTTTCAGTCATCTGCGAACTTCATTAGCCAGAGGCCTTCTGTGTTTGGTATCTACTTCTCTGAAGTACAGGCTAACAGGAGAGGTCCCAGGACGGAACCCTGTGGTACTCCACTTGTCACTGCTTTGAGGTCAGAATTGGAGTCTGCAACCTTTACAGTGTGGGTTCTGTCAGTGAGCCAGTTGGCAACCCATCTTGTGACGCAGGGATTTATACCGAGTTTAGTGAGTTTAGTTATAATTCGAGAAATGGGGATGGTGTTGAAAGCTTTGACGAGGTCAAGATAGGCTGTGTGAACCACCTTACCCTCATCTACGGCTTTGGTGACTGCCTCAAAGAAGTTGATCAGGTTCAGGAGGCATGATCTGCCTTTCACAAACCCGAACTGGGTGGGATCCAGAGTTTGTTGGTTACCAATGTCTTTGTTTATGAGTTCCATGATGATACATTCTATGGCCTTGCAGACCAGGCTCATCAGGCTAATATGTCGATAGTTCTTGGGATCAGTGGTGGCTCCCCCGTTGTGGAGTGGGATAACTGTTGCTGTGCACCATTCAGTGGGCACAAAGCCTGATGTGAGGCTATTATTGAACATGGTGCTTAAGTGGGGAGCTAGTTCGTTCTGAAGTTCATGTAAAACGCAGCCTGGGATGTTATCCGGTCCCATGGATGCTGTGTTTTTGGCTTTAGAGAGTGCAGCATTTACCTGTGCATTTGTGATTACAGGGACTCTGCATTCTTCCTGTATAGATATGGGCCTTTTAGGGGATGAGAGGGGGGTAAAGTTTGCACTGAACCTATCTGCCAGGATGTTGGCAATATCAGTTAGTTCTGTAATTTTTGTGCCTTTGTGCTGTAACTCATAGCAGATCTGGGTGTTGCCATCGAGATTCTTGACATAGCTATAGAATGCTTTGTGGTTGTCCTTGGAATTAGTGGCATTTTTTTTATGTAGCTAGCTTTGGAGGATCTTATAAGGGATCTCAGCTACTTACTGAGGCTGACCAGGGAGCTTCTCCACTCATGGGATTTTACTCTCTTTCGCAACAGTTTCTTTCTTCTGTTGTACAGTTTGTTTATGGCAGGGGACCACCAGATTGGCTTCCTTTTTTTGGAGGATAGCATCTTGGTTCTGTTTGGGATAGCACGATCCATGCACTCATGTAAGTGCTTATAAATTGCATTTGTGTAGGATTCAGCAGTTGTAACTGTATTGTCCATCTGCATGGGTGTCATGAAGTTCATCACTTCTGTCTTAAGAAGCATGAAGTTGGCTTTGGAGAATTTTTTACTGTGGTTTCCTTAATGGGGGGTGGGGGCGGGATGTGGATATCAAGGGTGATTAGCTTATGGTCGGATCGGACCAACGAGGAGTTGACTTCAGGTGTGGAACACTGGTCACTCATGTTGGTAATGACTAGGTCAAAGATATTGTTGCCCCTGGTGGGAGTGTGGATAAGTTGATCCAGGGCATTGGAGTTTATGAATTCCAGAAAGCATTGAGCTAACTTGTTGGTACACGAGTAGTTTTCCCAGTTAATGGTGGGGTAGTTGAAGTTGCCCATTATTACGGTGTTTGGTTGAACCCTAATATTTTCCAGTACATCAGGAAAAGAGGAGTGGGAATCCTAGGGCATGGCAGGGGATCTGTAGCAAGCTACAATTTGGATTGCAGTTTTGCCCAGAGTTAGTTGTACTTGGATAACCTCGGATGCATTGTGCTGAGCAACTAACCTGGAGGTGTGGATATCCTTAATGAATATGGACCCACCTCCACCTTTGGTGTTTCAGTCCAGGTTACATGGCCGAAAAGTGTGGTATGAGTTATAAAAACAATGTAGCACGATAAACTTGTAAATCACAAAAAGGCTCACAGAAGTCACTCGGTCAGGATTTATTGTCCACAAAAACCCCATAAATCAAACAACAAACCGAAAAACAAAAAATTCTAACATAGTACTAAGCGCTTTCACCCTTTAAAACATAAGGGCATCCTCAGAGTACATCTGAAAGCATATAATTTCTCCATTTAAATAGATGAACCACCAGTTACAAAGCACCTTTGATTGGTTGTTCAATAAAACACATCAATAAAATTGTTTGAATATAAAAAATTGGTTCAGAATACTATAAAGGATAATCACTGTACCTAAAAACCTACAAAAAAGCAATCTAGAGTGATAAAAATATAAAACTACACTATATAGTATATGTCGTGTTAACTTAACTGTAAATTATTAGTTACATTGATCTAATTAATTTGTCATACTTGTAGTAATATATAATAAAATCATATATCAGATTAAACCATAAATACATATGTATATATTTGTGTCAATAAAAAATTAATTTAACTTATAAAAAATTATTAAATATTATGTATTTGAACGCAGCCCGTTTAGGTATTAACTAATAACAGATAAAATACAATTAAATACAGAAGGTGTAAAAACTAACATTTAAAATACATAGAATTGTTTCTTGAATTAATATTTGGTTATATAACATAAGATTGAATCTTTAAAATACTTGATATAGAAATTTAACCGTTGATACCAGGAAATGAACCAGCATTTAGTCTCAACTGCCAAAGACATTCCTTGACTTCTAACAAACCATCAATGGTCAGATTTCAATATCAAGTATTTTAAAGATTAAATCTTATGTTATATAACCAAATATTAATTCAAGAAACAATTCTATGTATTTTAACTGTTAGTTTTTACACCTTCTGTATTTAATTGTATTTTATCTGTTATTAGTTAATACCTAAACGGGCTGCGTTCAAATACATAATATTTAATAATTTTTTATAAGTTAAATTAAGTTTTTATTGATACAAATATACACATATGTATTTATGGTTTAATCTGATATATGATTTTATTATATATTACTACAAGTATGACAAATTAATTAGATCAATGTAACTAATACTTTACAGTTAAGTTAACACGACATATACTATATAGTGTAGTTTTATATTTTTATCACTCTAGTTTGTTTGCTTTTTTGTAGGTTTTTTAGGTACAGTGATTATCCTTTATAGTATTCTGAACCAATTTTTTATATTCAAACAACTTTATTGATGAGTTTTATTGAACAACCAATCAAAGGTGCTTTGTAACTGGTGGTTCATCTATTTAAATGGAGAATGTATATGCTTTTAGATGTACTCTGAGGATGCCCTTATGTTTTAAAGGGTGAAAGCGCTTAGTACTATGTTAGAATTTTTTGTTTTTCGGTTTGTTGTTTGATTTATGGGGTTTTTGTGGACAATAAATCCTGACCGAGTGACTTCTGTGAGCCTTTTTGTGGTATGAGTTATAGCCTGGTAGTGCAAGGGTGCTCTCTGGAGCCTTGAACCAGGTCTCAGTCACTGCAGAAATATCGATGTTCTCCATTTTAAGGAGTGCCTCGAATGAGTGCATTTTGAGATTTAGACTTCTAGCACTGAGTAGCATTACCCTCAGTTTTTGCTTGCCTGTTCCTGTTATGATGGTGAATTTGTTATTTGAACCTTGCCTAAAAAAATCACTATAGGGGCAGCAAGAGCCTTAGCCAGTATCGGGAATCCCAGGGGCGACAGGTGCAGGCCATCTGTGGCAAAGCATCATGGTCTGTCGACCATGTCATCCCAAGCAGACAGATACTGGATCCCCTTAGAATGACACCAGAAGCTTAGCCAATTGTTGAAGTCAATCATTTTGTCCTTGTACTGTGGTATCATTCTGGGCAATGGCAGAATGCTACTCAGGGCTAGGGTCATACCTGCCTGGGCTAAAAGATCGGAGAGCGCTTCCATGTCTCTTTTCATGTAGTCCAGGAAGGTACATCTCAGGTCATTCACACCAACATGGACAATGACAGAGTCATATTTGTACTCGTTGTGTAGTGACCTGAGTGCATGGCTTATGTGGCAGACCCTGGCACCTGACAGGCAGCTGATAGTAACCTTCTCCTTGTTTAGCCTGGTGAGTGGGACATCAGTGTGCCTGACTATAGTGTCACCTATGACTAGTGTGTTGTGTATGTTGTTTTGCCTTATTGGCTGTGGTTGAGTGGCACACCGAGTCTGTGGGCTATATGTCATTTGGGTTGTGTTGTGGGGATAGAGGTTGCTTGCGTTTCTGCTTTGGAGGTCTCTGTTGCTTAGACAGATTATTACTGAGAGCCTCCGCAAATGTTTTTATGTTACTATGTATGGATTTTGGTGGTGTAGATTTAGTGAGACTATGTAATGAGTGTGGTGTGGTGCAAATGTTTACCTTCTCCTCATGACTGTCAAGTTCAGTCTTGGTTGGAGAGAGCTTTACCTCCAGTTCGGCTAGATAAGTGCATCTCTCACAGGTTGTAGTGTTGGGTGGTAGGAGAAGAGGGTTGTCTGTGTACATGAGGCAATTTCTACATTGCCTCAAGATACCCAGATTCATCAGATAGACAGGAGAGAACACTGGGAGCTGACCCTTGGACATGCCTGAATAAAAAAATGATTTTCCCCTAGATAAGTGAGGAAAGTGAGTACAAGAGCTGTTTTTCTCTAAGCAAGTGAGAAAAGTAAGTACAAAAACTGTTTCCCTCAAAGTAATGAGGAAAATTGAGTGCTATAGTAATTAGTAGCTTATTTAGTGCTTACAAGTTCTGAACAAGTTCTGGGCATGAATAAGCAAATTTAAGTGCTAAAACTAAGAATCTGTATCTGCACTAGACGAGTTACAGGACAGAAACAAGTGCAAATGCAGGCTTTCAAATCAGAAAGTTGAGAGAGATGGAAGAGATTGCCCAAACAGCCAATAACTACACTTTCTGGGCCAGAACCACTCCTTATGTGGTAGACAGGTTACCTAGTGCTAACCACTCCCACTGATAAGCTAGAAGGCTTCCCTCCAACACAAAAAGGCTTGGGGGCTCAGAAGCTTACATACAGTCCTGGATACAGCCAATCTCTATCTCGAACACTAGTTACAGGAAAGGTAGGAAACAGGCTTACAGTTTTTTTTTTTTTTTTACAGAAAAGTAGCAAAAACAGTAGTAAAAACAATTCACATGCAGTGCAAGCTAGCACACTTGAGTATGTAGCAATATTATTTTTAAACACAGTTTAAAAAATACAATTAAATTAAAAAGGACTAAAAGCAAGCAGGGCCGGCCTTAACCAAAATGGCACCCTAGGCGAAGTAGTGCTCTGATGCCCCTTAAGCCCCACCCACACCACACATGACACATCCCTATTTGAGCCACACCCACTGGGTCATTCCCCAAGAAAGCCACTCCAGTCATTTCCTTAAATTATTTAAATGCTTAGGAAGAAAAACATACCTTGTAATGCAGTTAAACTGCAGCTACCTTTGCATATGTATTTTCTACTTGAAATGCCAGAGCCAGATCATGGTCAAGTAGAGTCCTAGGAAGGGTAATAGACCACCACCCCAGAGGAACCCCCAGCAGCAGCCCCCTCCTTAGCCATTCCAGTGTTCCATTATTTGGTTATCTCACCAGTTACCATGCATACTGTTCTATTTGCCTCTACAATGATTACAGATATTGAAATAAAGTAGCACAAACACAGATAGCCATTTGCTAAACAGACATTACAGTCTCACAATGAAAACAGAATTAGCACGAGCAGTAAACTTCTCTGTCCTTGAAACTTACATTCATTGAAATGGCAAAACTCACATTCATTGAAATGGCATGAAAAACCCACATTCATAGAAATGCATCTGGTTGGTGGAGAATTAAATTTACCTTTGGGCTGTTTTCAAAACAGACTCCTTGCACACATTTTTTAGGGTCATGCATACATGTATTTATTCTTTAATTCACTTTCCTGATTGTATTGAATTATATTCCTTGTATAATACAGCACCACTTATTAGAATAAGTTTTAAATTTGTAGTTTTAAAGATTCTTTTAATAAGCAATGAAACATCAGTACCTACAAGCAGCTGTGGTTCACCTTCAGTCTCACTGCTATAAGGTAGCTCCCTCCCTGAAGTAATCACCTCACCAGTCCTGGCTGCAAGTATGTCATCTGTCTGGGTCTCCCCCAGGTTGCTAGTCCCACATGCTTGTCTTCAAGCCTGACTGTGTGTAACTGCATGCACACAAGGTATTGCATTATCAAAATTATTCCCTATCAGGACATCTGCTGGGATATCCTTAAACACACCTACTTGCTGGCATCCTTTATCACCCTCCCAATCAAGGTGAACCCTAGCCAAAGGTATTTGGAATGCAGTCTCTCCTAAAGCTCTGAATGGAGTAGACTGCCCAAGCAAATGTTGCTCCTCTTTAACCATTGCAGGCTTCACAATGGTTAGGTCAGAGGCTGTGTTTCTCTTAGCAATGGCCTCTTTCCCATTTACTAAGATAGGATATAACCTCTTGTGGTTTTTTGGTGCCCTTGTTGTCTCGAGACAACTTACTTCTGGCATTCTGTCAATCCCTCTTACTGGCTCTCCCTTTTGTTCCCCACCTTACCTCTGTGGACATCTATATGCTACATGCCCCCACTGGTTGCATTTAAAGCATCTAACCCTTGGTCCTGGATATGTACCTGGACTAGTGGCTTCCCCTGCTACTGGCAGTCTCTGTTGAGGTAGTCTAGGCTGCCCACCATGGGTTCCCTTAGGCCCATGAACAGCACTAGGTATCCCTTTCCTGTACAATGACGCTCTGCTTGCTAGGTATAGGTCTCACTTTTTCCCCAACTCATCTGCTGTGTTACATTCTCTATCCGCTAACCAAACTCTCATCTCCTCAGGTAAAGTGCTAAGGGCTTGTTCCCTCACCAAAAGGTCTGTCAGCCCTTCAGAAGTGGTGACCTGACATCCACTCACCCTCCTATGAAAATAAGTGTTTAGTTCAGCAATATATTCAGACACACTTTCATCTGCCTTGCATCTATGCTCACAAAAACTTTTCCTATAAGCTTCAGGTGTTAACTCAAAACATTCTAACAGACAGTTTTCTTACAGTATTATAATTTAAGCAATCAGTATCAGACAATTTAGAAATAGCAGTTACAGCTTTACCATGGTGTAAGGGGGTCAGGGACCCCGTACCCAGAGCCCTTAGTCAACATTATATTGTTTACATACCCTTTCAAACATATGAATGAAACTATCAAAATTATCCCCCTCTGTAAATTGTGGAAGAAATTTACTGACCTTTGTTGCTTCTGGGGTTTGGTTATTCCCTTCCCAATTACCTCCATGACCCTAGTGAAGAGTCAGCATCTCCTTCTCATGTTGCCTCTGCCTCTCATTCTACTCAGCTTCCAGATGTCACAGTTTCTCATTTTCCTCAGTCTCCAGACATCTCAGCTTCATATTCTTTTTGGCCTCCAGGCATCTCAGTCTCTCTGCTGATTCTATTTCCAAATGTTTGACCTCCAGTTCAAGTCTCTTTAACTCCAGGTGGATTTTTAAGTTCTCTATGGAAAGGCTGAATTGTCCATTTTCTGAGAGTTGTACATTCCCAAGGCCAGTCTGATTTTCCTCCTGGTTGCTGTTCTGTGATGCAGCTGTGACTAAAGCTGTAATCATTTCTGCTTTAGTCAGGTTGGCATGCACCAGTCCTTTAGCCTGGCACATCTCAGCCAACGGGCTCCTTGTCAGCTTCCATAATCCTTGCTGACTTGCTTGCCTGCTCTCCGTGACTAACTAAGCTAACAAAAACAAAATAAAACAATTGTGATACGAAACTCTGAATGTTCACTGTGTGCACAACAGTCTCAAATAAATAAAGAAAACATCTAAGCTATACTTTGCTATACTCCTACCTGAATCTAAAACAATCACTATGCCCTAAAAACCTACTTACAGAACAACAAGCAGGCAGAAGTGGTGAGTGGATATTTATAGGTCAAATACAAAATGCACTATCATTCTCTCAAAGAGTTCTTAAATTAATATCAAATATTACTGCTGGGATACTTGCATGACATCACTTTTTGTCTCTTGACTTCAATTTTCATGCTAAACCCCCACTGCAGCTGGTAGCATTTAACATCTCTCTGTGAAAATACATAGCCTTCAGACGTTTGTAACTGCTAGAAGACATAAAACAATAAAATACTTACAAAATAACACAAAAAGTCCCCTAGTATAGACATCCTGTCTCCTGTTGACGGAAACTGAAAGATAACCTCTCTTGTTTATGGCCCATCAATAAAGTACTTCAATCTCAACTATTCTTAAATTTTGCAAGAAAATCTTCTGTTAAAATACATACATCTAAACAATTACAATAGTGGATAAAAATATCTCTTCAGTATACATGTCTGTGCAATATGACATACAGTTTTAATATAGTGGTAACATAAGCAATTGCATCCTGCTGATATTCACAAATGACATACAACTATTTACACAATTCCAGATACCTGGGCTGGCAGTATCTCCTTCTGTGACACTTCTATATAAATCATATTAATGTTTTCAAATAGCATGCAATTATTTACAAAATTCCAGATAGCTGGATTGACAATGTGTCAAGTACCAACAACACGCAATCAGGAAACTACCTTAAAACATCAGCCATTATCAATAGGCCAATACGTATCATTGATGCTGCAAATATATTTCCTTGTTGCATATTTAAATACCCAGCATGATGTAATATCACTGATAAAACCAAATGATAATTTGCTTTGCATATATACTACCTAGTGTTTTTTACAGAGACATTTTTATCTAAACCATAGCCTTAGTCTTAACACATAAAAATTAAATATTGTCTTCATTCACTCAATGTTCTTCTGACCATCATAAAAAATAGATTCATTCCCCAGTAGTGATTACTTACTAATATAGTAATATTAGTTGAGGATTTCAGACAAATGGACATCACTAAATCTATGTCGCATAATACTGCTGAGAAACATATTTTTGGTCTGGCGGAATCATTCAGTCTGCACTTAAATTCATGTAAAATAATGCTGTCTTTCATATCTTAAGATATTTTTGCCATTTTCTGAGAATCAGCTGATTAACAAACCATTTGTTTTACCGATATGTATCTTTAGCATGAGTCTTTGGATTCTATTAGTCACTGTAGGTATATTTTTTTCAGATGCAAGGTAGAAAGCTGTAAAGGATTCTGGAAGACATTCAATGTAAAATTTGTTCTTTTACTCACTCGTGTTCTCTGATTACTTGATTAATCCATTTCAGAGCTGTAGGGGCACCACAGCCTATTCAGGCATTCAATGTGTACAGGAGGTAGGAACTAATTCTAAATGAGGTACCAAATCCCTACAAAATGTATGCACTCATTCACTCTCACACAACAAACACATACAGACAGCCAACACTAATTAAACTGTAATATGTCTTTGAGAAGTGGGAAGAAAGTATAACTTCCAGAAAAACGTAGGAACTCAATTGGAGAACCAAATGCTTTGGGGTATCTGTTCTAACTTCTGCTTCACTATGCAGCCATACTTTTTCTAAAAAGCCTGTAAGAAACAACACAAAGAGTAAGTCATTTGGGTTCTGAAATTCTCCTACTGAAAAAATGTGTTGTATTCTCTCAAGTACAGTAATGGATACTTTATCTAAAGTACAGAAGGGATGAATATACTCAGAACTGGCCTAACAAAATGTTCATAGCTAATAAAGCTTGGTTCCTACTTACAGAAATCCTGACTACACTAAACACAGCACAACATGTGTTTTCTATTTAAATGTGACATGACTATCTAAATTAAAATAAGAATACTCTATTACTGTATGGGATGTTTTATAATCTTCACTTTTTTAAATAAAGTATTTGTCTAACGTGTGTCCACTATAAGCAACTACATTTTTATAAATCAGTACGGAGCCTTAAGCTAAACAGAATGTAAAACGGAGCCTTATGCTGCCTAAGACTCTCTTTTACATTCTGCTAAGGCTCCGTTTTACATTCTGCTTAAGTTAAGCATCAGAATGTAAAATGGAACCTTAAGCTTCAGCATTTCAGTAGATGATGTAAAACAAAAGCTTACCTGTTGTTGTTTTGAGTCTGGCAGGCAGTAATGATGAAGGGCGCACTTTCGTATTTAAATTCGGTGCATGCGTCCATTTTGTTACAGGTCTTGCAGCTGTATGGTTCTGGCGCGGCGGCACCCGTGCCCATCCCCAAAACATAACATACCTTTCCTTCTTACAGCAGACTCTCGAACCACACGAAGTAACTTTTTTTTTTTTAAACTGTCCTAGTAAGTGAGAGGACGCTGACCGGCTTACAGTTTGACTTTGGCAGGGCGCCGAGAAGAACACAAACCTTTGTTAATTAAAATAAATAAAAATTGCGCCCTTTAAGAGGCTGGCCTTTACGGCACCCTAGGTGGTCGCCTAGTTCGCCTATGCCTAAGGCCGGCCATGAAAGCAAGTGCAGAAAGAGTTCATTAGGTAGAATGTGGTAAAGAGATGGGACTGGGGGGGAGTGTCCCAGATCAAATCTACAGTGGGGAGGGCAACTGCAAAAGCCACCAAATTTAAACTACAAACCAAAATAGGGAGGGTGGGTGAGACAAAACAGTTTCAACAGTGACCTAAGCAACAACTAACAGTACAAAACTTTAAAACCAAAAAAATAGCTCTGTATATTTGCAGATCAGTCTCTCAGAACAGTGAGACAACAGTTTCAACAGAGATCTAAGCAATAATTTAAAAACTGTATAACCAAAGAAATAACGTTGTTTCAGACCTATAAAGACAGCTAAGGTTGCTGTATAGAGTTTATGTTTCTGCTTTTCACCATCATATGGATTTGAAGAGCCATTGTTTGCCATTGTATAGTTATATAGAGCAGTATTTCCTGTTGCATACTATTACTATACATACGACAGAAATCACAGCGTCCTCTGCCCAAGCACCTTATACTGACTAGCCTAATTAACAATGATGTGTGCAAATAAGGAGGACTAATTAGAAGCCTACCTTTTTAAAACAAAAATATATATCTATCTATACAAATAACAAATGCAAACATGATAGAGAGTTATAAGACGAGTTGAACCTTATTGTTTCAGAGATATGCTGTTTTAACAAGTGTCTTGCTGAATGTAATTAGTTTAACCATTATTGTTCCTGAACTATATTGCTTTTATAAGTGTCTTGCTTGAATATTATCACTGATAGAGACATTGTAATATGTGCAGTCAAGACTGTTTTACTATGCAAGTTAATCTCTGTTCTATGCTCAAGTTACTACTTAATAAGCCTGTGTAACTGTCTATTTTTTATCTCTCTGTGTGTCTTACCACTGTCTCTCTTTTCCCTTTATATTCCCAGCTGCCCAACCTGGTTTCCCAGTATTAAGGAGGACTTGCCCTGCGTGCTGAAAACAACTATTCTCCTCAACACACTGTGGTTTTCCCTAAGGAACTGAACCTTTCCTCCCCTCTGCTACAGTCCCCAAGGGAATTTAATTATAAGTAAAGTACGTACTTTAAACCAAAGTCTTAAGACAATTAGTGTGAGATATCCTAGGTTGTACGTTTACTTTCACCAGCCAGGATAGCCGGCAGCCTTTACTATCTGCTCCCATACCTGTCACCCCTTCCCCCTTCTTAGACTACAAGTATTTTTACTGTTCTTCCTCTTCAATCCTCTATAGCATACTTACTGCCCTGCCCTCTTTGCTCAGTATATATTGCCTCTGCTATACAGCTTTTGTCCACTAGAGGGAAATAGTTTCCTTTAGACCACCATTCTGACTCCAATTTTAAGTAACTTACAGGCTCTTGGATTCTAATATTCTGGAAGAGCTAATACTCCCACTCTATTCTTTCTTTCTTCTAATATTCTTCACTGCCAACCCTCTCTACATATTTTATTATCAAGGCATTGTGTCACCTTACCCTCTGCTGCTTTACTTACCTTTGCTTACTGCTCCTCTGATTGTTTTCCTAGGGTGAACTCCTCTGTGGCTCATCTCGCTCCGTTCGCCCTGCGGGCTCACTCCGCTCCCCTACCCTGTCCCCAAATTCCACCCACCCCCAGTGGTCCTAAACTTATACTCTAACTGCCACACCCCTATGCATTAGGACCAACCTCTAACTCCTCCCCTTAAAGTGCTATTACCTCTATTATATTCTCACTTTATCCCTATCTCCTCCCCCTTAAAGAACCATCACTCATTTACCTTTATCCATTACCCTACCACTCTATCCACAAATATCCCTACATTTAACCACCTTAACCTAAACAAATGGCTCAAGGATCCTGTAAACCCTTACCTTTATTGCTACTCCTAATTATACTTATCATTCCCTATCTACTTACTCTCTACGAACACCATAGATTCCTAGGACTGCATACCCACATCACACACACCTCTGTCCTTACCCCCAGCTCCACTCATAGTGTTAGCAACCTCCCCAGCTCAGCTAAGTACTCAGCAGCCATATTTCATAGACTCCATCACATCTCTCAATGTAACCCACTAGCTAGAAAAAATAAGAACCTAATTTTTAAACTTCTACAACTCATCCTAAAAGGTCATGTCCACTCCTTGTTAGATGGTGATATATACCCTAACCCAGGTCCTACCACTATCACAGCTACCCAGCCTGATACACCAACAAATTCAATCACACAGACACTTACCAAGCCCCCCAACTCTCTCCTGATAGCTCATCTTAATATTCGTAGCATCAATAACAAAATAGCTCACCTGCATGCCCTTATTGATGTTTATTCCTTTGACATCCTCTGTCTGTCTGAAACATGGCTTAATCCATCAATACAAGACAGTGCAGTTCTACCCCCTGGCTATAATATCATAAGACGTGACCGTAACACTAAAAAATGAGGAGGCGTAGCCATACTTTATAAGAATGGATTACAAGTTACCTTGTTAGACTCCAAACCCCCACTTTGAAACAATGCAGAAATTCTTCTAACTAAGATTCAGCTTAACAAAAGCAAAGCCATATATCTATCATGTGTCTATCTTCCCCCAGGCAATAACATCAACACATTAGAGGCTATCCTCAGCTGGCTCTCAAGTAACTACCCCCAAGAAACCATTATACTTGGAGATTTTAACATTAACTGGAACTCCTGTATATCTGAGCAGCCTTCTACTCATATCAACTTATATGGTTTTACCCAAACTATAACATCCCCAACCCGCACCAATAAAACTAACAACAAAACTAGTACCCTTGACTGGATACTCACTAATACCCCCCAACTAAACTATAAAACAGGCACCCTTCCCTGAGGACATAAGTGATCACTTGCTTACCTATTTAATCAGAACAAAAACTGTCATCCTAAACTCTACCATCTGTAGAACTATTCGCACTACCAAACATTTTAACCCTGCTCACTTTCAAGCTGAACTAGTCACCTGTGACTGGTCACCCCTGAAATACCTCCCAATAGATAATGCTGTGAAATACTTTAACTCTAAATTTCTAACCATTTTAGACAGCCATGCCCCATTACGCAAAGTTAGAATTAGAACCAAACCGGCACCATGGCTCACCAAAATGACCAAACAAAAAATCCTCCAAAGAAATAAACAATGGGCCAAATGGCACTCAACAAAAAGCTCTTCAGACCACCTGCAATTCAGACAGCTAAGAAATGAAACAAAAAAAGCCATATTAGCCGATAAAAGAAACTACTACTACCAACTACAACAAACCAACCAAAATAATCTCCAAAAATTCTGGCGAGGTATCAATAACCTCCTACACCCTGGATGCTCAAGTACTCCCTCTCTCTCTGGCTCTGATCACAACAATCCCATCCAAATAGCTGACTCATTTAATACTTTTTCACTGAAACCATACAATCCCTAGCCAACCAGCTATCCCCTAGCACCCCAGGCTCTGCCACAACCTTTACCAATAATTCTCATCAATTTCATTTTCAGCCAGTGCCCACTTCACTTATCTGTAACCTCATACAGAAACTTAAACCCACTACTCTCTCTGCTGATAAATTACCTGCAGAATACCTGCAAAAAGCTGCTAAAGTAATAGCCTACCCCATATCCATTCTCATTAACAGAACTATTTCTGAAGGATCTATTCCCCTAATCTGGAAAGTCTCTCACATAATTCCCCTGCATAAGGGCGGTAACTCCAAAGAGTTGTCCAATTATAGGCCCATAGCTATTCTATCTCCTTTGGCAAAAATAATGGAGAAATGTATACACATACAACTGTTAACCTACCTACTTGATCACAATTTATTAGCAGCCTATCAACATGGCTTTAGACCATTTCATAGTACCACCTCTGCTCTCTTATCCTTCACTAACCATATTAACAGTAATTGTAATATTGATACTCTATCCTCAGCTGTTTTTATTGACCTGTCCAAAGCATTTGACATGGTGCATCACCACCTCCTTATAGACACACTCAAAAACCTGTCATTGGACAACCATACTATACAGTGGTTCCAATCATACCTACATAACAGGCAACAGGTTGTACTATGGGAAAATACTTTATCTTCCCACGTCCCAGTCACTCTAGGGCTCCGGCAAGGATCTATATTAGGCCCATTACTCTTCTCCATCTTTACAAATGACCTTCATTCTGTAATTCCTCAAGCTGACTGTATCCAATACGCTGACGACTCCACACTCATATGCGCTGCTGCTTCTCAATCAGAACTTCAGTCACTAACCCAAATGACCTTTAGTACAGTTGAAAACTGGCTCCCACAAAGATGTCTTATCCTTAACCCCAAAAAAACAAAAATGCTACTATTTACCCCCACCCGCAGAACCTCCCCACTTAACTTTTCTATTACTTCAAATGATGGAACTATAATATCTCCTGAACCAACCACCAAACTACTCGGGGTACTAATAGATAACAACTTGTCCTTTGAACCTCACATTAATAACACCATAAAAATAGTAAACAAGAAACTAGGTTCCCTCTATAGAATAAAACCCTTTCTTACACCTCCAGCCAGGGTTACTATTGCTCATACCCACCTCATCTCTACCTTGCTCTATGCCTCCCCTATCTATACCAAAATATGTAGAAGTAATCTGAGTAAACTTACATCCTCCTACAACAATATTGCCAGATTTGCAGCTGGGTCCTCCTATAGAATTCATCACTGTATCAATCTGAATCATTTAGGATGGTTAGAGCTGCCAAATTTAATACTTTTCAATCAATTAATAGTAGCCCATAAGATCCTGTATTTACCTCAAAATACACCCATACTTACATCCCTAGTCATCCCCTATAATAACCTCAAGACCTTACACTCGGCTAATAACCTACTTGTACAAATATCAAAATCCAACAACTTAGCTGGTGACACCTTGTTCTCCAATACAGTAGGTAAAGCCTGGAACATCCTCCCAAGCCAGCTAACCTCAATATCCTCTGTCAGCTTATTTAAAAGCAAGCTTAAACCCTACCTCAAATCACACTGGGTATGCCCCTGTGTTAACCCAGACTAAGTAACTAACTATTAACTAGACTCCCACAATTCCTAGCCTCCCATGATCATGATCTTGTGTTGTCTCACTAATTTTTAGTGAGCTTAACCTTCCTTAGGATTTTTTCTCATGTAAATAAGTATATACTGTGGAATGATCAAACACCTTCATATAGTATCACAACCTATGTGTTAAATAACACTAGAAATCCATCCTTGTTTGCTGTTCTTCTATACTCTATCTATTGATCTCTAGTGTTTTTCTTTCTTAGGTTTTTGTGAGACCTTAGTATCTCTTATCATAAATCACTAGTTGTATCTAATTTTGTAATATGTTATAAAGATTTGTACTACACCATTTCTAATACAAATGTATTAGTCTTATTCATCTATTCTTAGATAAATTTTTCATTTTTCCTACTGAAATATAAAATATATAATCTTAGGCTTGTACTATAATTGTTAAAACTTCTTATGTACTAAATTATACTGTTATTGTCTTTGTCTTGACCTTTTATGTTGTTGTAATTTGTGGAGCTTTTCTCCCTGGGCCTCCACTGAAAATGGACATATATCCAGCTGGACTAGCCTGGTCAACAAATGTAAAATAAATAAAATAAATAAAATAAAATAGACTCAGCTCTGTATATTTGCAGATTGTCTGGAAGGCAGTTTATCAGAACACAGGTTACAACAATTAAATGCAGGCTGTTACTATGTCATTTATTTATTTTATTTATTGTTTTTTATTGTTTATGATATACTGTTAGTTTATCATATACTGTTCCCCCACCTTGCTCTCTAATTGACCACTTCTCCTAACTTTTAACTTCTGCTCTCTTATTGTCTTAACACCTCTATCCCTCCTGGCCTGACTACCTGTCTGTCATAAACTCTGACTTCCTATTCTTTGGCATAACGTCTCTCCCTACTTACCTCCTTTAAATCATCACTTGAAAGTAACCTATGTCTACATTGAAGAAATACTTTAAGAATGTAAGAATGTATTTTTCTCACATTGACTGCATTATTAATAATGACTAGTAAATATATGATGCTTGCATAATGTTGTAAATGCCAGCAAAAATATCTCTGTCATCTGTTTTTGATTATTTTCCGCTGTAAATGTTTTACAGTTTTGTATAATTAATTTTTTACTGTATTGTGTAATGTTTCCTGGAGCTTTTCTCCCCAGGCCTCTGCTGAAAAAATGGCTATTTGCAGCTCAGTCGGACTACTCCTGGTCAATAAATGTAAAATAAATAAGTTGTTTGTTTTAACTCTACCCCTATCTCCACTTTTTTGTCCCAACAGTGGTACATACTTTCACCATTCCTTTTTTCTAAGAACTACCTTTGCTACTTCATCAATTTCAACTATAAGGGTAACTCCTTGTAGAAACATATTTTTTTTATTTAATGATTTCATCCAAATATATTATTTTTAGAAACCATTCTAGCTACTCTTACCATCTGTCCCTTCACTATAGCCTTTTTCTGACAGAAGGGATGACAATGTGTAAAATGTAACGTAGCATTAGAATGCGTAGCCTTCCTATAAATACTAGAAATAAAACAATTATTATTCTGATTCCTGACATTTGACTTTGTAAAATTCCCCAGTCTGATCTTTTCTGTTCACTGTAATGAGCACTAGAAATTCAAACTAGGAAGACTCTTTCCTTAGATGGTTAAAGCTTCAGTTACCTCTCTTTTATATCTCTCCACTCCTTAGTGCACACTGCATACTTAGGGAATTAATCAATTTATTCCATCTTGTTTTTAATATCACAAGCAGATAGGCTAGTAGCCTACAATCCACTTCCCATGAATTATCTTGGAATTAATGCTTCTGTTTTTTTCATTTTTTGCTCCTGGTGAGAGAAGTGTCAGAAGAACATTTTTTTAGCCCTTCTAGAGATACTGAAAACCTGAAAATGCCTTCTCATAATCCAACTCAGCATTAGTGGTGCTATTTTGCTTCTGGTGAGAAAAGGAGCAAAGAGGTATTGATTATTTACTGTCTCTGATTGGGTAGTAGGCTTTGAATGTTCCTCTCTGGTCTTGTTGTTGACCATTGTACAGATGAGCTCTAATATCATTGAACTAGTCCTTATCAATCTAACCCCTCCCTGTACCCAAACACGTATCTTCTCATTCCTGATTAAATGACCACAAATCAGTTATCTTCTCTGTCAGACCTGTTACCACTCTGTCTTTAGGGACTTTTTTAAGGGCAAACCTACTTCAGCTTATAGTACACCTACATAAAATTATCAGCAATCTCAAACAAATTAACCCAGCTGGGAGGGCTAAGGGCTATGACATTCACCTTCAATTTTTACCAGCACCTAAATAGCTACAATGAAACATCTCTACCCATCTATCCTAAATCTAATGGCAAGTTCAGAAATAAATCTTTCTAGTGAAGCTCCAGTATTAATAAACTACATCAAGAAATAAATAAAATGCAAGAGGGTCAATTTAATAACTCACCTCCTCCCAAACCTGTGAAATAAACTTCCCTTGCATGCTGAACACTGCTATACACTGTCATCCTTTAAACATAACCTAGATGTCTAGATAAGGATTCACAGGTTTACTCTCAGATTGACTCGAATGACTATGCTAGGGAAAAGAGATGCAGACTAATGGAGGGTCGTCTCTTTCTCTCTCTCTCTCTCCTGACCATTATGCCATCGACTGTCACACAAGGGCAGCGACAATGACAATGGTCTTTGTATCTGCTTCCATAACAAATTCTATCCTTTTATCGGATAATGATGTTAACCCTGTGCCCGGACTGTACACCAACCCAACACACACGCTCATACACCTACAGCCAATTTAGAATATCCAATTCAGCTAATACATGTCTTTGGAATGCGGAAGGAAATCAGAGCACCTGGAGAAACATGACCATAGGGTGGACATATAGACTACACAGTGAAGACACCCAGGCTGAGAATGAAGAAGGGTGATGGCAGGGCATAAATGATCATAAGAGAAAATGGCCTTAGAATATCTATGAAATTAAATTTGGTTTACTATCAAAATGTCAATGTTGACAAAAGAAATGTATTTAATATCCAAAGTCAATATCGAATTCCTGCATATTAAGTAAGTGAAAATGTTGAATATCGAACATGAAATCCATAGAGGAGCAAAGGTAAGTGCCACTGCTGCACTGAATTCACATTTTTGCAGGGGGGCAAGCCCCCTTCTCCCCACACCCCCTGCAAACTACATGCTTCAAGTCCGAGATCGCACTACAGTGGGGGAAGGGATAAATTCCCAATCCGTACTGTACCATGGTCTCCAGTCATAACAGCGAGTACATATTAGTGAATGCACAGTGGCATTCGCTGATATGGATTCTCCCTCAATTAATGTTTGGAAACCTGGGGATCAGCCAACTGCCCTACCCCCTTTCCTCAACAACACTCTGAAACATGCCTTCAAGGAACATAAAAAACACTACTAGATAATGTAAAACAGATTATGAACTTAAGGTCACTACAGCTAGAAAAGGAAAGAGCAAATCTTCTTTCTACTGTGTCAGGAAATTAAGGTATAATAATTAAGGTGTCTATGTCAAATAAACGAACGCTTGAAATGTCGATCGTCAGATGGTCAAGACCATATGATCGACATTTCAAGTGTTCGAATGTTGACTTTAATGGCACCATATGGTGCAGAATGGGAGAATTTCCTTTTCTGCACTGAAGTGCAGTCTCGGAGTTGGCATATTTAAGTAGGGGGGTGTGGGGGGTGCAGGGGGGCCTGCCCTGTACTGTTAAGGTATGTTTTTTTTTATTATATATTCAAACTTTCAAATATCAACCATATGGTCTCGAACATATGGTATTCAAAATTTTGGAAGTTCGAATATATAACATAGACCCTAATTAAGAATGCACAGAGCTCATCTATAATAATATCACACATTCCAATCCAAAGATTATATATAACCAATATACTAGCAGACAAATTTATTGCTAACTTTATCGCACCTACCCACACTGCAGTACCTACTACTCCTGAAAATCTAGTTTCCCCTGGAATCACCTAGGAACAAGTCTAAGAATCCCTGTCAAAGGCTAAACATAATGTTTCTTTGGGACCAGATAACATGATAGGCTGCATTCTTATCAGTGTCAAGTATGCACAATCTGAATTTCTACTTAAACTGCTCAACCTCAATCCTTCCACAAGGCTTGTGCCTGATGCCTAGAGAACAGTCATTGTAACTCCTCTGCACAAGGCAGCTTTTCTGAAGACTCAGGCAGTTTTAGGATCATCAGCCTCACATGCCTTATAAGCAGCCATGGAGCATATCAAAGCAGATTTATGCAACAGCAACAACTTAACCGATCTACACCCAACTCAGTTTAGTTTTGTGAAAGGCATGGATTCATGTCGACGCATCGAAGGAAAAAATATAGGACTTCCTTCCCCCATAGATAAAATCCATTCCCATCTACCCAAAGCTTCATTCACAACTAAAAACCTTCATCTTGAATAGTCACAACGCAAATGTTTACATAATGGAAGAATTGCCAAAATTGCAAGTAAAATTAACAGCACAGCCCACCATTTCCTTTTGTGTCTGAATAGTTTAAACTCTTGACTTTTGTCTATATCCTGCATATATATATATATATATATATATATATATATATATATATATATATATATATATATATATATATATACAGTAACTCGAGACTGTAAAGTCGAAATTGCAGAAGCACAAATCTGCATAAGCGCAAATTCAAATATCTCGAATTCGTGCTTATGCATGTCAGCTATGGGACAGGAAGTGTATGAGTTGGGATGTTTTATGGAAGTGAAGGTAAGTGACTGCATGTGTGAGTTTTGTAAGTTGTGCGTGTGGGTTAGGGTAGGGATGTGGGAGTATGAGTGTGAGTGTTGGATATGTCTATGTATGTGTGATGTGTTTGTGTGTATGTGAGGCAGTTTAAAATGTGTGTGTGGTGTTTTTCTTTTGTGTATTAATGCGATCTTGGAGTTAGAATATATAAGTAGAGGGGGGGTGGGGGGTGCAGCCCTTCTCCCTAATCTTATTTCCCACCTTCATTCTAGACTTTCACCCTATCATAACCTCTCCTCTCTGATACCCTCTGGTTTAACTGTTCTATGTATGTCTTCCTCATTTCTACTAAACTATTGTACGTTTTATTAATTAATCTTATATAATGAAAACAGCAGCTGTACACAAGTGTCATCATGCCGTTGCTTATTTCTTCTCTAAATAGCTCTGTTTTACTCTTTGTTTATTCTCTCTTTGTTTAATTTCATAAACCTAGACTAACCTGGAAATGGTTCCCAAGAATCAATTTTTATTTAACCTAGTCAACAAGTAAAATAATAACAAAATAAAGTAAAATTGATGCATGCCTCTTAGTTGCTACATTGTTTACATGTATGTATTCTTGTTCCTCCGAGATTTATTGATTTGTTCATAAAGTTACACCTATTTTATGAATACTTATGCTGTTCTGGGGACCAGCATATTAAGAAATTCTAGTCTATAAATGGGTGGATGCTCCTTTTCCTCACTCCCAGCTTTAATTTTAATCTAGAGTTACGCTTCAGTGCTCAGAGGTTGGAATGAGTGACCATGGGACTACTTAATTAAAGATTAAGGACTTACAAATGTGACACATAATTAAATAAGCTATTTGACAGCTGACAAGAATACTTTGGTATATTTATGAAAAAAGATTTAACTGACTTAACATTCTGTCTTTGTGAAATAGCAACTAAACTGATTTACACGACTATTTAATTTGGCTGAGTTTACCTTTGATGAGTTTCACCTCTCTGACTGTGCTTATTGGAGGTGTTTAGTTCTGCTGCTTGGAATTAGGAACTGTGTTGGCCTAGTAGCAGCTTGTTTTTTTTGCCTTTGGCTTCCAGAACAAGCATACGTGTGTTTGGGACGCATTTAGTCCTGCCGTTTGGCATCAGGAGCTGTGCTGGTTTAGTAGCAGTTTGTTTTTTCCTTGCCTTTGATCTTCACTATTTAAAAGATGACATAGAGCTATACATTTTCTAATCTGCTAGCATTCTGATTTGTACAACTAAGATTTATAAGTTCATTATACTCCCTTTGTACAATATGTATTTTTTCATAAACAAATTTGAGTGGGAAATGACTATTTATGACTATATTATTCATTATGTATATGTGTGTCCTCAATTAGATTTTTATAAGCATTTTATATGTGCTATAAACTAAATTAATATATTATACTTAGGAGACAAACTAATATTGAATACCCTAGATGATATAACCAATTGTACTGCACAAAACAGTTTACCATGCAGACAGCAGATGCTGAGTTCATGCTGACAAAACTACTTTTTTAATCAAGGAAATGAATACAGATTTATGCTGACAAAAATTTTATTTAATATCGAAAGGGGTATATCTTGTGCTGAACAAGGGAAAACATAATATAACAAAGTGAAGAACTGTGTAATAATAGGAACTGTGTAATAACAGAGAGTAATCTATGACAAGAAACTTTTAAGAGCATACTTTGGATTATGAAACCAATTTCTAAAAATTAACTGATGATTAAGCTTATGATAGGTTTAGACCAATATTTTAAAGTAGTATATAAGTAAATAGAATTAGGCTATCAGTAAGTTGTGTCTTAGATTAGTGTACAAGTTCCTTTATCTTGCTGATATCATTTGAGTGTACCATGCATATCTTCATGCCTCTATTGCTTATAACATCTATGTGATATTTAGGTTCATAGGTTCATAGGTAGGTATTAGGCTATTGGCCCTAGGGCCTATATAAGCCTAGCCAAAAATGTACCCTGGCTTTGGCCACCCAAGAAAATTATTTTCCTGTGCCCCTGTTGAGCAGAACCACAAGAACAAGCCGTGAACGACTCCAGGCAGTCAAAAAAATGTATTTAAGCGCTTTTCGTCAGTTTAATAAGCTGACTTCTTCAGAACACAAAACAAAGACCACTGACAGCTTGATCCTTATAAAGGCGTAACACTCATTAAGGTATTCAAGCAATAATTCAATTAGTCTAATTGACATGAAATAAAATGAATTTTAAAGGAGAATGGATGAATTTAAAAAAGAACTGTTTAAAAAGACAATAACCGATTAATGATAGCAAACATGGTAAAAAATCAGTTTGTAAACTAGTTTAGGAAAAAGAATTAATGTCTTGTTGTTTATATGTTTTTATATGTAATTGTAGAACAATGAGTAAGTATACTAGAGTATTTGATGATGCTGAAAACTGCTACTAAAAATTAAAAATTAATATTAATTAAATTAATATTTAATGTTGATTAAATTAATATTTGCACAGCAAATTTTGAAGACATAGCAAAAAGTTAAAAACACACGATTGTTTGTATATGAAGGTTTACAAACTGATTTTTTACCATGTTTGCTGACGTATTTTTTAAAACTTACAACTTTCTGGGGTACTTGAGGTTTTTACCTTATACACAACGACATGGGTAGGTTTAGAACCTTGATTTAACAGTAAAATAAAACTAAGATTCTAAAGCTGTATAAAAGTCAACAGTACTGTGTTGTTGTAGTTTATCAAAGGTTGCAACATGCAACACACTCCACAGGATTCACTTTTGCACCAACAGATTGTTTTATGTATTTGTGTTGTAGGTATACCTACAAGGCTGTTTAGTTTGCTATCATTAATCGGTTATTGTCTTTTTAAACAGTTATTTTTTAAATTCATCCATTCTCTTTTAAAATGAATTTTATTTCATGTCAATTAGACTAATTGAATTATTGCTTGAATACCTTAATGAGTGTTACGCCTTTATAAGGATCAAGCTGTCAGTGGTCTTTGTTTTGTGTTCTGAAGAAGTCAGCTTATTAAACTGACGAAAAGCGCTTAAATAATTTTTTTTGACTGCCTGGAGTCGTTCACGGCTTGTTCTTGAGGTTCTGAGTTTGGCTTCGTTTTTTTGTCCCCTGTTGAGCAGAGCCACAGAAGTGATCCCTGGGGTGAATTTCCTATTTCCCATCCAATCATCAAGATTTTTCTTGAAGAGTGCTAATGAGGAGCTCTATTTGACATAGATAAGTAGTCTGTTCCAGAGTATGGGAAGTCTCTGGGACAGGAATCTATCCCTCCAGCATGTTCTGTTTATTGTGGTGACAAGGTTTAGGTCCCTAGAGAATGTAGCTCGGATGGATTGGGATTTCTTTAAGTAGAGCATGTCCAACAACTCTGGGTTTAACATAGCTTTGTATGTTAGGTAGAGATTGCCTCTGAGTATGCGATATGTGACAGAGTAAAGCTGGAGTTTTTTGAGATGGTCTGCACAGGGCATCTGTTTGAGGCCAGTAATTCTTTTTGTGAGGTATTTCTGTGGCCTTTCCAGTTGTTGTAGATGTCTTGTGAGGTACATACCAAAATGGGTGTTGTACTCTATAATGAGTCTAATGAGTGATGAGTAGAGGGAACAATGACCTCTTTTTTTCTCAATGAGACACCTTTTGTGATGAGATGAGTCATGTAGAAGGATTTCCTGACCACTGTGGTGATGTGATTATCAAAGGAGAGACTACTGTCCACCTGTGTCCCAAGGTCGCATCACATTTTTGGCATTAAGTAGACTACCAGCTATGTGGTAGTTCATGGGTACAGAGTTTTTACCAAAGGGGATGACAATACACTTTTTGGCATTGAGCTTCAGGCTATGGTTTTGAAACCAGGCATCTGTCTCAGTGAGGCCCTTTTGTAGGATGTCCACATTGTTAGGAGTTTCGATTATGGCTCCTAGTTTGCAGTCATCTGCAAACTTTGTTAGCCAAAGACCTTCTGTGTTAGCCTGTACTTCAGAGAAGTAGATACCAAACAGGAGAGGACCCAGGACTGAACCCTGTAGTACTCCACTTGTCACTGGTCTGAAGCTGGATTTGGAGTCTGCTACTTTCACAGTGTGGGTTCTGTCCGTGAGCCAGTTGGCAACCCATTTTGTGACATAGGGATTTATACCTAGTTTAGTAAGCTTATCTATAATTCCAGAGTGGGGGATGGTGTTGAAAGCCTTGGCGAGATCTAGATAAGCTGTGTGAACCACCTTACCCTCATCTATGGCTTTGATGACTGCTTCAAAGAAGTCAATCAGGTTTAGGAGACATGATCTGCCTTTTACAAATCCGAACTGGGTAGGGTCCAGAGTTTGGAAATTACCAATGTCTTTATTTATGAGTTCCATGATGATACATTCTATGGCCTTGCAGACCAGGCTCATCAGGCTAATGGGGTGGTAGTTCCCGGGGTCCGTCATGGCTCACCCTTTGTGGAATGGGATAACTGTCACGGTGCGGCATTCAGTGGGCACAAAGCCTGAGGTGAGGCTATGATTGAACATGGTACTTAGGTAGGGTGCCAGTTTGTTCTGTAGTTCATGTAGAACGCAGCCTGGGATATTGTCAGAACCCATGGATTTTGTGTTCTTGGCTTTAGAGAGTGTGTTTTTTACCTGTGCAGCCGTAATTACAGGAACTTTGCATTCTTCCGGTATAGAGATGGGCCCTCTAGGGGGTGAGGGGGGGGGGTAAAGTTAGCACTGAACCTATCTGCCAGGATGTTGGCAATATCAGTTGGTTCTGTATATTTCCTGCTATTGTGCTGTAACTCAGAACAGATCTGAGTGTTGCCACTGAGATTCTTGACATAGAATTCTTGACTAGAAACATGATGCATTTAAAGTTGTGGCTGAGTGCACCTACATTGCTGTGACATTTTGTATTTATGTATCAGTTTATTTATTCATTGTGTTATGATTAATAAATTCAAATTTCTACCTTGTGAAACAGTTGTAAGAAGTCACATTGTAATCCAAGAGTCAACCACAGATATCCAAGCTGTGTAAGGGCTCAGCCTGTAGATGTATGGGTCTGTCATCTGGGTAAAGTCTGTAGCTATCCATGCCAAAAAATAGATGACTATGTCTTGGGTGACATCCCGGTTAATGCTCTCCAGTACTGCCAACTGTTAGATGAGGCCATAGAGTGCAAACATGTCTGCTTGCTAGTTGCCATGAGGATTAGGGTGGCGCACATCACTGTCATACCCTACATCATACAAAGAATAGCAAGTGCCACAACCACTGTCATGTCCATGGTCAGTGCTGAGTATATACATGGGATAGTTACATTGGGAGATCATCACAGAATACACAGTTTGAGCCAGTGACTCATTTCACTACCCATGTCATTAGCTGTCAGGTTTCAAGTGGTGGACTCTTCAGCAGTGGACTACATATTGATTACATTCCAGAAGCTGCACACCCTGGTCATGAAGGGCCTCTAATCCTTCCACTTCAAGCCAACATAGAGGCACAAGTTATAGTCCCATGATGACATCACCTTCCTGTCACTGGACGATAGACATAGCCACACACACAGTATGTGATGTCAGCCACTTGTCACTGTGCCCCTTAGTATCTGCATAAATGTTGATGACCATGACTGACCCTCATCTGTGGTGCATGTAGATATATCTGATGCACATTCCGAGATGACTATGTGCTACTCTGTATAGCTTTAATTTAACTTTAAATGCATCATGTTTCTTGCCATTGACATTGTATCATGACTGTGAGTTTATAAAGTGCCATAGACCTAGAGAACTTCACATTCATTACTGTGTAATGTTCTTATCCCATTAGGGGGTATACTGGGTGGCTGAGTGCACCTACATTGCTGTGTAACGTTCTTATCCCATCAGGGGGTATACTTGCACCTACATTACTGTGTAATGTTCTTATCCCATGGGGAGTATACTGGGTAGCTGATTGCACCTACATTGCTGTGTAATCTTTTTATCCCATCAGGGGGTATACTGGGTTGCTGATTGCACCTACATTGCTTTGTAATGTTCTTATCCCATCAGGGGGTATACTGGGACGCTGAGTGCACCTATATTGCTGTGTAATGTTCTTATCCCATCAGGAGGTATACTGGGTGGCTGAGTGCACCTACATTGCTGTGTAATGCTCTTTTCTCATCAGGGGGTATACTGGGTGACTGAGTGCACCTACATTGCTGTGTAATGTTCTTATCCCATCAGAAGGTATACTTGCACTTACATTACTGTGTAATGTTCTTATCCCATCAGGGGGTAAACTGAGTAGCTGATTTCATGTACATTGCTGTATAATGTTCTTATCCCATTGGGGATATACTGGGTTCCTGATTGCACCTACATTGCTGTGTAATGTTCTTATCCCATCAGGGGGTATACTGGGTGGCTGAGTGCACCTATATTGCTGTGTAATGTTCTTATCCCTTCAGGAGGTATACTGGGTGGCTGAGTGCAGCTACATTGCTGTGTAATGTTCTTATCCCATCATGAGGTATACTTGCACTTACATTACTGTGTAATATTCTTAACCCATCAGGGGGTATACTGGTTAGCTGATTGCATTTACATTGCTGAGTAATGTTCTTGTCCCATCTGGGGGTGTACTGGGTGGCTGAGTGTACCTACACTGCTGTGAAAATTTCTTATCCCATCAGGGGGTATACTTGCACCTACATTGCTGTGTAATGTTCTTATCCCATTGGAGGGGTATACTTGCACCTATATTACTGTCTAATGTTCTTATCCCATCATTGGGTAGCGGATTGCACCTGCATTACTGTGTAATGTTCTTATCCTATTAGGGGGTGTATTGTGTGGCTAAGCACACATACATTGCTGTGTAATGTTCTTATCCTACCAGCGGGTATACTGGGTGGCTGATTCCACCTACATTGCTGTGTAATGTTCTTATCCCATCAGGGTGTACACTGGGTGGCTGATTGCACCTACATTGCTGTGTCATGTTCTTATCCCATCAGGGGGTATACTGGGTGACTGAGTACACCTACATTGCTGTGTAATGCTCTTATCCCATCAGGGGGTATACTGGGTGACTGAGTGGACCTACATTGCTGTGTAATGCTCTTTTGCTATTAGGGGGTATACTGGGTTGCTGGGTGCACCTACATTACTGTGTAATGTTCTTATCCCATCAGGGGGTATACTCAGTGGCTGATTGAGCCTACATTACTATGCAATATTCTTATCCCATCAGGGGGTATACTGGGTGGCTGATTGCACCTACATTGTTGTGTAATGTTCTTATCCCATCAGGAGGTATACTGGGTAGCTGTTTGCATGTAGATAGCTGTGTAATGTTCTTATCCCATCAGGGGATATACTTTTCCTATATTGCTGTGTAATTTTCTTATTCCCATTGGGGTGGTATACTTGCACCTACATTACTGTGTAATGTTCTTATCCCATCAGTGGGTATACTGAGTAGCTGATTGCACCTATATTACTATGTAATGTTATTATCCCATCAGGGGGTATACTGGGTAGCTGATTGCACATACATTGGTGTGAAATGTTCTTATACCATCAGGCAGTATACTTGCACCTACATTACTGTGTAATGTTCTTATCCCATCGGGGGTATACTGAGTAGCTGAATGCACCTATATTACTGCGTAATGTTCTTATCCTATCAGGGGGTATACTGGGTGGCTGAGTGCTTCTACGTTGCTGTGAAATGTTTTTATCCTATCAGGGGGTATACTTCCACCTACATTACTGTGTAATGTTCTTATCCCATCGGGGATATACTTGCACGTACATTACTATGTAATGCTCTTATTCCATTAGGGAGTATACCGGGTAAATGATTGCATGTACATTGCTGTGTAATGTTCTTATCACATCAGAGGGTATACTTGCACCTACATTACTATGTAATGTTCTTATCCCATCAGGGGGTATACTTGCACCTACATTGCTGTGTAATGTTCTTATCCATTCAGGGGTATACTTGGACCTACATTACTGTCTAATGTTCTTATCCCATCAGTGGGTATACTGGGTAGCTGATTGCACCTACATTACTGTGTAATGTTCTTAGCCTATCAGGGGGTTTAGTGGATGGCTGAGCACACCTACATTGCTGTGATATGTTCTTATCCCATCAGGGGGTATACTTGCACCTACATTGCTGTGCAAAGTTCTTATCCTATAGGGGGTATACTGGGTGGCTGATTCCACCTACATTGCTGTGTAATGTTCTTATCCCATCAGGGTGTATACTCGGTGGCTGAGTGCACCTACATTGCTGTGTAATGTTCTTGTCCCATCAGAGGGTAAACTGGGTGACTGAGTGCACGGACATTGCTGTGTAATGCTCTTACGCCATCAGGGGGTATACTGGGTGGCTGAGGGCACCTACATTGCTATGTAATGTTCTTATCCCATCAGGAGGTATACTTGCACTTACATTACTGTGTAATGTTCTTATCCCATCAGGGGCTAAACTGAGTAGCTGGTTGAATGTACATTGCTGTGTAATGTTCTTATCCCATTGGGGGTATACTGGGTGGCTGAGTGCACCTAATTTGCTGTGTGATGTTCGTATCCCATCAGGGGGTATACTGGGTGGCTGAGTGCACCTACATTGCTGTGTAATGTTCTTATCCCATCAGGGTGTATACTGGGGTGCTGATTGCACCTACATTGCTGTGTAATATTCTTATCCCATCAAGGGGTATACTGGGTGGCTGAGTGCACCTACATAACTGTGTAGTGTTCTTATCCCATCAGATGGTATTACTGGGTGGCGGACTGATGTCTATCAGCCTCATTGTTCTCTCAGGAAGATTTGCTGTGGTGGATCTTACATGAGCTGTTGTAATGAGTACAGAGGTAGATGGCTGTTCTGCATGAGTCTTCATAATCATATTGTATAGTATGCGGTGTGCTACATGTAGCCTCTCTTATGTCCAAATAAAATTTCTGCAGTCAGACAAATGGACTCTGAAATCATGAAAGCTGCATAAAACACGCACTTTATTAAAGTATTAATAAAACAGTAAAATGAATTAAGCATTTTCATCCCTACACACTGGGACTTCTTCAGAATCACTAAATACTAGACTTCCCCTTGTTTTTTAATAGATCCTTATTTGCCTAATTAATGTTTTAATTAAAATTCTTAAAGATACCATACATAAAAACACTTAATGTGTTAAAAAATACATTTTATTTATTTATTTATTTTTATTTTCATACAAAATAATAATACAAAAAATGTTAAAAGTATATACCGACACAAATGTAAATCTTGCAAACTAAAAAACGTATAAATTCTTCACAGTATAGTTCTGTTGTTAAGTATAGGTATCAAAGAAATATTCTCATTTAAACCAGGAAAATGTGAAGCATGTAGCCATACTTGCCGCCTCATTTCTTTTTCCTCCAGGAGAAATTTAAAATCCTCATCCCTAGGGTTTACCTTGATATCCTCTAAAATACCAAACCCATAATTCTTATAAGAGGGGCATTTTGCAGAATGCTTATACAAGGCATTATGAAAATTATTTTAATATTGATTTTCTGGCCTCTTCTATTTGATTCCTATAGTTATCGTGCAATATTTTATACATCCTACTAATTATCCCTTTTTAACAGCAGTTTCTGTTCTAGGTTCAACTAAAACCTCAACCAGTACAGGTGTTTCATTTAGGATTCCCCTGTTAATTTCTCTTTCTATATACTCTGATATCAATCCTTGGTAGGGAAGGCAATCACTAGCCTACAATCTAAATGCCTGGCCACTTCCCATCTTATTACCTTTCTTCTCAAATTATTTGTTCTCAGTATCTTGGTCATTTCTCCATCTTCCTCCAGTAAATTACAACTCCTTGTATCTATATTTTGTACCCCTAATTGCAGTCATCCCTATCAGCAGAATCTCCTTTTTCCATTCATGTGTTGGCTTAGTTCTTAGTATACTTTCTGCTACATTTTGAATATAATATTCTGTTAGAAGACTACAGCTAGAATACAATGGGAGTTGAACTGAGTCAAGAAGTTCTTTATGGATGTTCAAAACAGCTTTGAATTTGAATGGTGATTGTTTTGAAGTCACATATAAAATACGTTCTTATCATGAGTTGTATTTTGTAAACAAGATTTCCAAGTTTTGTCTTTTTGTTTTAAAGTTGTTTGGTATTCCCAGAAAGCCATGGAGCAGGGTTTGCTTTCATTTTTTTTTTGTTATGATTGGTGCATATTTATTGAGCACATTTAGCGAAGTTTTATAAAATTTTATAACAGTGTCATTGTTGGAGGGTGTTAGTAAATTATTCCTTGTTAAAATTGCTCAGATTTCATACTTCATTGAATTCTTATTTGTTTATGGTTTGTTTCTGATGTCTGGTTATGTAGATTGGATGGTGATCACTTAGTGAACTTGGCAGAATACCATTGGATGTATATTTTTCTGGCTGGGATATAAGAATCCAATGTAGGACAGATTCTCTTGTATTTTTGTTATATCTTGTTGGTGTTTTAATATACTGGGTGAAGCCATACAAATGAATATTGTTTGAGAGTTTTTACAGAATGGATTGTATTAACATCTCCTAGAATTATCGTTTCAGTTTTTGTTGCAGGTAGCCATCCAGTATAAAATGTCTTCCTGGGTAAAGATGTTGTTCCCTGGGGAGACATAAACACCTGCTATGAGTATTTGCTTCTCGATATTTAGTTCAAAGGATGTTAGAAGCAATTCTGTGTTCCAGCAGCAGGGAATACTGTCTTGTTATGGTGATATGGCATAGTTATTTTATACAATAAAGTACCACACCTGCTTTTTTATATGTTCTATCTGACCTGAGTATCTTAAGTCCAAGAGGTACAATTTCCTCATGTTTTATTATTGCTTTTTTCAGCCAAGTTTCATTAACTAGAAGGACATCTGGAGAGTAGTTTGTGATCCATGCATGTACTTCAGGAAACTTGTTACAAATACTTCTTAATATTTGTATAGGATACTTTTATCCCCTAAATACTGACAGAGATTATCTTTTTGCAATCCACAGAGTTCTCAAAAGTTTTCTGAAACTCCACTGTTCAAAAGCATTATTTTTTTGGTGCATAGTCTTGCTTATTGTCCAACTCTCCCACCCATAAGCTACTTCCAGAAAATAGCTCTGGCACTGCAGACTTTTGCTGGCAATGCGATTTTTTTTTTCTCTTTAAAATTTTGTCCACATTTGTCATATTGTTCCTTCCAAGAAGCAGTCATCTTTTAATTTTATGGTTGCAGTCACCATCTGAAGAGATCTTTGAACACAGAAAAATAAAATCTGTCACTGCCTCCATTTCCCATCAATGTATAAAGAATTGATAGAACAGGATAACTACAGCAAGATAAATAAGAATTGGTTTGATAACCTTTTATTAACAATTTCTCTTTCTTGATGTTGATCAGCAAGCCAGCTTTTGCAATTTTCACTTTTTATTTTCATCTTCAGCAGGACGTCCTTCAACTCTTCCTCAGTTTCAGCCATCAGAATGGTATCATCTGTGTATCTGAGATAGTTAATATTTTTCTTGCTAACTGTGATTATAAAATCGGATAAATGTAACCCAGTATTTTGTATGATTTATTCAGGTTGTAAGTTAAATAAGCAGGGTGACTTAAATAACCTTGTCACACTATGTTTGCAATCTTGAACTATTCAGTTGTTCTGTATTTGGTTAGAACTTGTGCTTCTTGCTCTGCATACAGAATCCCAAGAAGTCACATAGAGTGAACGTGGTATCCTTACTTCTTTAAGATGCCCTCTGTGAGTCCAAACACTGTTTATACTTGTGTCACTAGGTGTTTGTACATAGTCTGCACTAACTCTGCCAGTGTTTCTTGGATGTCAACCCATAACAGGACTGCCAAAATCAGCTTTCTTAGGTCCTTGTTATACGCCTTCTTCAAGTCTAGGGATGCCCATTTGGACTCGTTCCTTATCTCTGGCATCTTCTCAGTTATCACTCTCACTGCAAACATTGCATCAGTAATACTGCATCTTGATCTGAATCTAAACTGCCTGTCTTCAGTCTTACTTTGTACTACTCTCCTTTATCAATAATCCTTTCCAGCACTTTCATGATGTGTGACAGGAGTTTGATACTGCTATACTGTCTGCAGCTGGGTTTGCTGGGGTTTGCTGGAGTTTCTGACTTGATTTTTATTTTGAAGGAGACAGCTTTGTGGTCTGACTTCACCAATCAGGATGTGACACTGTCAGAGGGGTTCAACACCCTGCTATACTGGTGAGTACCTGGTCCAGTACGTTTAAACTCCTGGTGGATGTGTGCACTATCGTGTTAATAAAGTCCAGGCATAGTTTTGCCTGCGAGTATGAGGCAGTCTATGTTTCCCATTCTATAGAGGGATATTTAAAGTTTCCCATGAATAAAATATTTGCTTTAATGGTAAGTGTTTCCAGTAGGTCTAGGTATGAGCTATGAGATTCTAGTGACATAGAGGGTGACCTATACCTTGCTAAGATATGATATTTGACTTTGTCTGTGGTGATTTGCCCATGTATATATTCCAGGGCATCCTCCTATTTAATCACTATAGAGTTATCATTGATGGTAATATAGACTGAAACTCTTCTACCTTTTGTCCCTGTCTGTGTCTGAGTAGCTAATGATCTAAATGTGTGGAAGTCACTAAAACCTTGCAATGTTGGAGTACTTTCTATGGATTTAAACCATCTTTGTAGAGGCACATATTTCTATATTCTACAGAATGAGCAGAGCTTGTAGGATGTGGAGTTTCTTGTTTAAGGCCCTGGCACTGAGCAGTAGCACCTTTAGGCTTCTTTGGGTTAGTTATGTTGCTAAGTTTGTCGGTTTGGCATTGCCTAAAAAGGCTCTAAGAGGATAGATGAAGTTTTAGCCAATATTCAGAAGCATATTGCTTAACAGGTGTAGACCATCCTTTGCAAACCAACATGGTTTGTTAAACATGTCCTCCCATGCTGACAAATATTCACTCCCGCTGAAAAGATGCCAGAAACTAAGCCAAATATTGAAGTCAATCATCTTTTGTTCATACTGTGGCATCATCCTTGGTGGGGGTAGAATGCTGCTCAATGCAGGACACATACTTGTCTGAGGCACATATTTAGAGAAATCAACAATGTCTCTCTTTTTATAGTCCAGGGAAGTAAGTCTCAGGTCATTAATGCTCACATGGAGTATGACAGAAATAAACACCATTATATTGGGTGACTTCAACTACCCGAATATAGACTGGGAACATTACTCAAGCCCAAACCTTCTAGCCCAAAGGTTCCTGGAGTTCATAAATTCAAATGCCATGGAACAACTAGTCACCATTCCCACAAGAGGAGAAAATATACTAGATCTCATCATCACAAACATGGGGACAAAATGCTCCACACCGGAAGTATATCCCTCATTGGTGAGATCAGATCATAAACTAATCTCACTGGATATCCACATCCCGCCCCCACTCCAAACAAAAAAGACCACAGTGAAGAACTTCTCTAAAGCAAACTTCACACTACTCAAGACTGGTGTGGTATCCTTCAAGGCCCCCGAGCCAGTGGAAACCACAACCCAAGCTGCGGAAGCCCTTACAAATGCCTTCTATGAACACCTCCAGGACTGCATGGATCAGGCAATCCCTAATAAAACCAAGACTCTTTCCATCAAGGGCAAACGTCCAGTCTGGTGGACCCCAGCCATAAACAAACTTTAAAATAAGAGGAGAAAGCTCTTACATGATAGAGCAAAATCCATAAAAGAGAAGACACCTTTGATCATTATTAGTAAAAAAATACAAGCACTCATAAAATCATCCAAGGCCAACTTTGAGAGAAAAATTGCCATAGATTCAAAAGACAATCATAAGGCCTTCTTCAGCTATGTTAGAAACCTGGGTGGAGACTCCCAGATATGCTCAGAATTAGTCCAAAATGATACAAAAATCACTGAACCCACAGACATTGCCAAAATACTGGCAGACAGGTTCAGTGCAAACTTCACCCCACCCCCAAAAGGAGAGATAACTATCCCAGCGGAGTGCAGCCTCCCAGACATCTCCAATGTGCAGGTGAAAGCTGCTCTCTCTAAAGCTAAAAACACAGCATCAATGGGACCGGATGGTGTCCCCGGCTGTGTGCTTCACAAACTCAATGAGGAACTAAACCCGCACATAAGGCAGCTGTTTAATCTTAGCCTTACCACAGGATACGTGCCCAAGGAGTGGTGTACGGCAACTGTGGTCCCACTCCACAAAGGCGGTGCCTCTACGGACCCTGGTAATTACTGCCCCATAAGCTTAACAAGTCTGGTCTGCAAAGCTATGGAGAGGATCATAATGGAACTCATAAACAAAAACATAGGGGATTTGCAGACATTGGACCCGACCCAGTTTGGCTTTGTCAAGGGCAGATCATGCCTTTTGAACTTGGTCGACTTCTTTGAAACAGTTACCAAGGCCATTGATGAGGGAAAGGCAGTCCATACAGCCTACCTTGACCTTGCAAAAGCTTTCGACACAATACCCCACTCAGGTATTATAGAGAAACTTACCAGCTTAAATGTAAACCCGTATGTTACAAGATGGGTTGCAAGCTGGCTAAAGGACAGAACCCACAGGGTTAGAGTAGCTGGCGCCATGTCAGACTCCAAGCCGGTCACAAGTGGTGTCCCACAGGGCTCAGTCCTTGGCCCCCTGTTGTTCAGCATCTACTTCTCAGAAGTACAGGCTAACATAGGAGGACTATGGTTGACAAAGTTTGCAGATGACTGCAAACTGGGAGCCATAGTGCAAAGTACATCAGACACAGATATCCTTCAGAGGTGTCTCACGGAAACTGATAGCTGGTGCCAGAGCCATGGCCTGAAGTTAAATGCCAAAAAATGTATAGTCATACCCTTCGGGAAAAACAAGGTAACCCCAAGCTACCATATAGGTGGCAATCCACTAAGCACAGAAGAGGTTATCAGGGACCTGGGGACCCAGGTTGACAGTGGCCTTTCTTTTGACACTCACATTGCTAAAGTGGTTAGAAAAACCTTCTACATTGCCCACCTGATCATGAAGGGATTCACATCCGGATCAAGTGAGGTCATTGTTCCCCTGTACTCTTCACTTATCAGACCAATGATCGAGTACAATGCCCCATTCGGGATGTATCTCACCCGACACCTGCAGCAATTGGAGAGACCCCAAAAGTTCCTCACCAAAAGGATAAAGGGACTCCAAAATCTGTCATATGCTGCCAGACTGAAGAAACTCCAGCTCTATTCAGTCGCATACCGTCTGCTCAGAGGTGACCTGTGCCTGACATACAAGGCCATGTCCAACCCGGAATTAATGGACATGCTCCACCTCAAAAAATCCAAATCTACCAGATCCACTAGAGCAAGTGACTTAAACCTTAGCACGGATATAAATAGGACATGCTGGAGGGATAGATTTGTCACCCAGAGACTCCCTATGTTGTGTAATAAAATCCCAGTCCATGTGAGGCAGAGCACCTCGCTGGCTCTGTTCAAGAGAAATCTTGACCGGTGGATGGGAGATCGTAGGTTTACCCTGGGAATCATCTCTGTGTCACTGCTGGACAGAGGCACAACAAACTAATGGGCACAGGATTTTTTAACATAAGGGGTGGCGTAAGCCACAAAAACTCTGGGCTAGGCTTATAAATGCCTTAGGGCAGATAGCCTAGTATAAACCTATGAACCTATGAACCTATAAGTCAAGAACAGCAGATCAGTGAAACTCAATCTGTTGAGGAAATGCCTAACCCAGAAGTCCTACTATGATAAGACCAGCAGATCACTCAATCCATTACAAAAAGGAGAGGTAGTAAGGAAGCAAACATCTAAAGGTAATGATTGGATTGGTGTCATGAAGAATATTTGTTCAGAGCTGAGATCATACATTGTGAAAAGAGAAGAAGGAATTTTAAGGTGGAATCAGAAGCATTTACTACCAGTGTCCGAGCCTATACCACAGCAAATAGCCAGTGAGAGAGACTCTTTATTTCAGAGTGAGTTATCCAGTGTTCCGATTCCAAAGGAAATTCCAGAGGATATTCCTGTTCCTATGACAAGTCGAGACATTACTCCTATGAGTTGTGCACCACAGACTGTCCCTGTTTCTGATTCTAGTCCCAACTGTTATGTTTCGAAATATGGTTGAATCTCTAAACCTTGCAATAGATTTGAAGCAACTTGGACAGGAACATTGTATTTTGTTTCTGATGTACATAGTAATGCATGCCTATCTCTGCTATTCTTTTGTATAAAGGGCAATCTTTAAGAGGGAGGATGCAGATCAATATGCATGTGTATATAACTTTAAGAAGCTATACAAGGGCTTTCACTAGAGTATAAGTACTGAGCACATGCGAGCCTGGCTGCCATTTTGTAGTTAGCTGTTGAGATGTGAGCATGTATATATGTAAGCTCTGTTTGTTGCTTAGTTTGTTCATACTTAGAAATGCTGGTATTCATCCTAATGTGTTTGTATCTATTAAAGCATCTTAACGAAACCCCAAGCCTTATTATTTGTAATAGAGACAAATGAGAGACACCACCCCTTCCTCTAGTAATGCTTTTAATGTCATCCAGAGCTAGGTCATAGTAAAAGGGGCCCTAGGCAGGGAAATGGAACAGGCCCCCCACAGCAGCCACCTTCCCAAGCAGCACCCAACCAGCTATCCCATTATTTGGTTATTTATCCCCAGTTACCATAAACACTGTTTCAAACCTGTCAGTGCACATACTGTTTTCTTATTTACTTCTACAATGAGTAAAGATATTTAAAACATTTATTTCACATTTTATAGCACAAATACTTATAGCCATTTGCTAAATAAAACAAAACAATACAGTCTCACATTGAAAACAGACATAGCATGGACAGTAAGCTTATCTGCCCTTGAATCTCACATTGTTGAAACAGCATTGAAACCACATTCAAAGAAAATGCATCTGGTCAGTGGTGGATTAAGTTAACCTTTGGGCTGTTTTCAAACCATAGGCCCCTTGCACACATCTTTTGTCATTAAAGAAGTATTGTAAGTTATGTGGCAGCCCCCCCAGCTAGTGGGCCCTAGGCAACTGCCTATGTCACCTAGTGCTAGATTAGGCTCTGATGTCATCTTGAAAAAAACCTTGCCAAATATGTGAAACAGAACAATATTGTTATTCCAGGCAATCATAATATTGGCATAAAAAGTCAGCACAAGAAACAGTTATCTAGGCTTACCTCCACTTAGTCACGGAAGGAAATAAACCCAACCAACTTGCTAAACATTTCTCCCTGTTAGATATTATTTGAAAAAAAAAACATACCGTATAATTTTCATACTATGCAGATACTCTATAATGCTCTAAGTGACTGCTGTCTAGTATCACTTACTGGTCATTTTCTCTAGAAATTTTACTGACAAGGAGTATTACTGATACATATCACATTATTTTCTGTAAGAACTGTGCACAATAGACTGGAGTACACTCTGCAACTGTACAGATCCTCATATCTGCATTATCCTGCTTCTGTAATCTTTTGTCACCCAATCAGATTAAGCTATTTACACTCAGAAATATCAGGCTTCAGGTAAGATCACCTATGGCTTACCACTGATTCAAAAGTACAAGACAGGACAATTCATGTAAATGCAGGAAGGCAGACTCTACTACTGATAATAAACTTTTAGAATTCAAGAGGCTATAGATATAGGACTTAAAACTTATACCCTCAAAGCAAACTATGTCACAGATATGCAGGAAATGCATCTTGGTATAGACAAACATTTATGGTAAACAGATACAGAGCTATTAATAAGCGGTTTGCAAAATGTGCAGCACCTACCATACTTTCTAATGACCCAACAAACAATATAAAAATAATGTTTCACCACTTACAGTAGCCATGTTTAACAGCCCACAGCTGGTGACTACTTCCATTCTCCATTCTGTACTTCCATTCTCCTGTATAGAACCTGAAACACCATCCATTCTGCTTCAAAAATATCATTACATTATAAATCAAAGTCTTAAACTTTTTCTGCACTTATAAAGTTGCAATTTCAAACAGTCCTCTAAAACTTCTAAATGTCTAGTCTTATTCTTAGAACACTATTTGCATGCATTTACAGTCTTATGCTCATGACATGTTCTGTCCTACATAACTCAATCATACACTTATTACTCCTAAAGTCCCCTCACTATCCAATGTAGCTGACTTTCAAACTATCACACACTGTGTCTACTGGCAAAACGTCTGGAAAGGATAATTTCAAATCAAATTCTACAATACATTATAATGTATGACATCTTACCAGACAAACTGCATGAATTTCATTCAAACTGCAATTTATACCCTCACCAGAGAAATTTCTAATCATATGGCCAGCAGGCTCTATTTGTCTAGACACAAATCTTAGGCAGAGAATCATACCAGTCTTGTAAAAAAATATCCGCCTGTGGTTTCTATAATGAAATAAATCTATTAGTCAGAAACATTGTGCTTTTTTGAAAATGCATTGTTATAACTGAATTCTGAGTTCTGAAGCTGGGAAGGAGTAAATTTCTTTCAGATGGATGGAAGGCAATTGCAAGAGTGATGGGACCATTTCTAAGAAGTAGTATTTGGTTCTTTATAGTTTGGATTCTAGTTGAGAATAAGAGACCTGATTGGGAGTATCCTCTTAGGAAAGATGTGGTTATTTTTTGAGAGAGTTTAACTGCCAGGGGTTAGCAAGTTTCAAGATGCAAAAGTTTATAGAGTTATGAACATAAGCAGAAGGTGTGTTCCATGTTTTATGGGAAAATACTTTACTTTTTAAAGGGTGAGGCAATTTTATTCATCAAAGGGACAGTTTGTGATGAAGCAGCAAATTTTGTTAGAGATAGTTTGTGCAGTGCAAGTGTCCATATTAAGCTGGGATAGTAGGACTACCTCACCTATAGCTGCCCTTGGTTTTATGAGGTAGGGAGACATTTTTTGGCCCAGAAGTTGCAATTTCAAACAATCTACTTGCTTTATTTATGTTTATTCCTTTGTGGAGCAGGAAGTTGAGAATTTGATCAAGACAGACTTTGAAGGGGGTGATCTCAACTGTGGAGTTATTTAGATTTATGATGCGGAGGATGTTAAACAAAGGAACATTTTGATGAAGACTGAAGAACATGGTTTTGGTGGGGGTGACTGCAGCTGGCATTGGACATCTGAATGGTAGTGCAACAGATAATAATATAAAGCTATTCTGTATCCTCAATATCTTAAAACTGCATCCAGCAGTTACCAGTAACTACGTTCTAGAAATATTTAGGTATCACATTCAGCCTGATTCTTTCCTTTGCTCCTCATACGGAAGTAATAATCAACTAGGTTCTTGAGTTAGATGAAGGTTTTGTATAAAATGTCCAACTTGCTGAAATTAGTAGCCAGGCAATCTGTAGCACTTACTGCCCTTTATTTCAATATTCTCTTCAGAAAAAAATTGCTCTGATTCAAACCACAGAAAATCAAAATCATCAGATGTATTCATCTGTCCAACAACAGGAAACATCACTACACTATATTCTCCAAATGTCATTATCTGGCAGTGTCATCTGTAGTCATATTACTACTAAATACCTCTGTGGACAAATTTGTACATAACAATGGTCGCATCAAGAAAGAGAAGTAGATTACACAAAAGGGAACACATTTATTATCTTAGAGGATCTGGAGTTACATACCTTGGAAAGCTTCAATGCAAACCAACAACTACCTGTTGGAAAGCCATTCCTGAAAATATTAAAAAAATCAGTAATGTGATAACATCTGAGGGAAGAAAAAGAGAAAATCTAACTTAGAAAAGAAACACAACTATAATTGCTTTGGAGATGCTGGATAGCTAGACATCATATTACCCTGTCTTTAGCATGTACATACGCAGGCTAAAACTACACTAATCATACTTTAGGTTTCAATGTAAACACTCCAAACTGTTTTCTAATAATTTAGTACTAAGCTAACTGCCCTTGCAGGTCATTTTAAGATTAGCCAATTATCCCTTGTGAGACTCAAACCCCACATTTTGTGTTTGTAAGGCAAACACCTTAGTCATTAAGCCAAATGGATACCTTTATAAATTGTAGCAATTTTGCTTAATTTACTTAATATTTGCTTAATTTATTTTATATGAATTCGAGTCCTTTAGCTCCTTTTTTTTCATTTGTTTAACTTCCACAGAACTAAGCTCTAGCATCTATAGTTCACCACATTTTGCTTATGCATCTAAGGCAAAAATAGGTACAGTTTGTTCTGCTCATCCCTAAGCATATTGAAAAAGCTGAATGTCTAACTAATTAATAAGTCACCTGTTTTCGGTATGTTTAAAGTATATAAATATGTCCATGAATGCATGCATGTGCATTACTAGCAGCTAAGGGAATTTGCTTGTGAATACCTCTTTCAACATTAGACTTTATAGAAGCTAATATCCCCATGAGTCACTCTTTTATTCCTAATGCTAATTGCTTGTGGTAAAAAATGTCATTATTTTACATTATATAATGACTGTCCTTCAACGTTGCAAAATGAGCATGCTGATTAGTCAGCCCAACCAGTATGCCTGTTGTGAATCAAGCATATGACAATGGAAAAAAAGTCTGGTTGCCTGGACTTTCTTCCATTATTATATGCTACTAAAATTTTACTTTTCTTTCATTTTTTTAAATAAACTTAGAAAAAACAGAGACTTAAAATGAACAAGAGAGACAGGACAGTGACAAATATATGGATAATCAGGTATGTTATACGAAACTAGAAAAATGTACCTGATTATCCTAATATTTTCTCCCTCCTATCTTTCCTGTTCATTTGAAATCTTTGGATTTCATCATTTTAATTAAATCAACTGCAAAAAAAAAAAAGCAACGGAGATCTTCCTTTCTCCATTGCTTCCTTTATACAGCAATAATATATTGTGAAAGCTTTAAGTCCCACACACATGCGTAGTACATCAGGATAGCTCCAGGATACATGGAAGAACACCACAGTGCCATTATCAAAGAACATTAGTTAAGAAAAGTAAATAACATTTTTCTTAAATAAAGTAATTGTATAATAGCAATAACCCATGGCTGGGCATGGGTAATGCTGGATTTAGCTACAGCTGGAGTGGTTTGGTCAGGTGAGGTTCACCGCCGTGACTAAGCCATGCCAACCATGGGTAAATCCAGCATTACCCATACCCAGCTATGGGTTATTGCTATATTATTACTAATATAATACTAATAGCTAATTACTACTTATTTGTGATGAATATAGCTCTTCTGTTTGTTGTCTTCTTACTATATGTAACAATGTTTACATTTAATTTTCTGAAGTTTGCTGTATTCTTTTACTTTAATCAATGTCTCATTTATTCATTGTCTAATTGGTCTAAGTCATGACCAAAAAAGGTCCTTCCACAGCTGAAGCAAACTGCAGGTTATGACAATTACAAATATGCATGTTCAATACCGCACCATCACATAGAAACAAGGCAGTTGTTCTCAGCTAGCTTGTTGTACACTACCTTATTAATATACTGACTGCCTGTATTTTTCAGCATCATTATGTTCTGTCCCACCCCTTCAGTTTATTGTACTTTATTCTGTTCAGTACTACCTCTTTGCTGGTTTGCATCAAGGACTGAAAAAAGCCCCCAGTGTCCAGTCTACCTACATTAAACAAAATAAAAAAAAATCCATATCAGTTCTGTTCTCTCTCTCTCTCTCTCTCTCCATCCCTCCCCACTTAGACCAATTAATTATTATGACCAGTAGGGAATCTTGCACTTCTTCTAAGATAACACAAAATTATGGATGGGATTCATAAAGATGCCATGTGTAGTATAGCACTAATTACTGCATGTTGGCTTTGTTTTATTCTCTCTTAGTTTTTGGTAAATATGTGCATTTCATATACACATCGGTGCATAAATATTTATTTGAGATACATACATAACCATATTAATTTAAAGTATGAAGGAAGGAAACAATATGCAGTAATTAGTGTTATGCTATGTCCTACATTTTTGTGATACCCACCTACATTATTAAAATTATATCTAACATCATAATGTTAAGCTTGATAATATCCTGAGGATGTTTTAGAAGCATAACAATGTTATACCATTTAAATTACAGTTCAGGAAATAATTACAATTGGCAACATCAACAATATTTGGAGAAAAGCTTAATGTATAATTATATGAGTGGTCCAAATTCAAATGATGTTAGTCCCAAATGATGAATCTGAAATGTTTATTACATAACACAATGGAAAAATATTTTTTTACATATTAAAGTTTTTTTTTACTGGATCAAAATCAGATATGTTTTTTTTTATCTAACTGCATTTTCAAACAAGCCTTAACTGCTTTTCTGCATACCTTGTCCTAGGAACATTTTTCTGGTAGACTAAATTTTGAAGTTACACAATACTAGATAAAATAATAAACACTGATATTTGGACAGGTAGCATGATATGGCTTAGATGAAGGAAACCTTACATAAACCTGCAGTGACAAAAATTGAAAGAATCAGATACCACAAGTGATGTAACTCAGGGATATTGCCATATAAAGATTATATTTACTGTATTTAATACTGGATTAAATATCTGTAGAAAATGTCTGACCAACTAAAAATGCTGGTATGGGGAAAACAGGTTTTGTTTTATTACATAACAAAGTAAAAAAAAAAAATAATGTTTAAGGAGTTTCTTCCAGAATGATACATGCTAGATTTCATTGTTAACATGTAGGCTATTGCAAGCTGTGAAACAGAATAGGACAGTGGATACTGATCAGCAAAGCCTACCATTGCAGTATTGGATACCAAATGTCACAAGGAACGTTATGAAGCTAATGTATATTTTTGAGATCACTTAAGGTTACTGCGCTTTAAAACTAACCCATGCCCTTTTAGTGAGACCAATATTGAATGTAATGCAGCTTGTCAATATTTTATTTATTTATGTATTTATTTATTTATTTATTTATTTTTTTTTTTTTTTTTTGACCAGGAAAGTCCAACTGGTCAGAGCCTGTTTTCAACAGAGACCAGAGGAGAAAAGCTCCATTGCAGTACATTTATATTGAGTGAATTTCAGATATTTCTAAGAAAAACAGCAGTTACACAAGTAAATACAGCAAAGTATTTACATCAACAATTGTTAAGTCTATTAGGTTCTGATGGTTCTAAAATCTTGTAGAAAGTAAACGTATTTATACTGTAGAATGGAAAATGTTAAGTTTAGTGTTCTTACATCTCAGTGCAGAAAGGTTTGTAAAGAGTTCATGGTTGTATTTCCTTAAAACCAGCCCTAGAGGGCCGAACGTTAATCTATTAAATTAATGATTTTAATTATTTTAACAGCATGCGATCAAAATGTTTTTGATGATTGGTTATCTTGATATTTGAATGTGATATTTAAGTATTTTCTACATATGTATTATTTTAGATCTGATGAAGCATTGTATACAATGCCAAAGCACTTGTCCTTATTAACCATTTTTATGCTAACTGCTGTGGTGGTCCTGTTGCTTGTTATTTTCATTTGTTACTATTTTATTGTGTGCAGCTTGGATCTTAAAGGACTATTGGCTTCGTATTTTGCTTGCATTCCTGATTTATACATTCCCAAGTCCAATATTTGGACTACAATCCATTGAATACTTCCTTACAGCAGAAATGGAATAGCCTGTTCAATATTAAGAACAACCCCCTAATGGACTTTACCTATGATACCACACTAGGTAATTCAGATTCTGCTAAAGATGATTTTTTTGAGTTTTTAAAATTAATAAGGGAACTTGATGATAATTTACAGAAACTAAAGAAACAACAGTGGCAATGCCTGCACTTAGAGGTGTGCCTGCAGCACAGAATTATTCCACAAGGCATGCAGGTCTTATGCATGCCCACATATGGAGATTCGCACCGTGAGTTGTTGAAAAAATGGCAGTGTTTGAATTTAGGACTTAGCTTCAAGTTGTATTAAATTGCTGTTAGACTATTTTAAGCCCATTGAAAACAAATTTTTGGAAATGGCACAAACTTTATTTCATAAGATTGAGCAATGTGCATTGACTGAAAAGCATATGCATGTAATTGACAATATGTTCAATAATTTGGCTTCACTAGATGCAGCATATTTAAACACACAAATTGATGGGATTTTAAAGACTTTCAAATGAGGCATATTTTTGTGTGGCCTAGGGAGAGGGAACATATAAATGATAAAACAAAGTTGATTAACACTGTGTCAACTGAAGTGGAATCAACTAGTATTACTGAATCCAATGGAACAATCGCTGCACCATCTGTCAACAATGTTTCTCCTAGTAATGAGCCAGTACATACTGACATTTCTTCCATAAATACTTTGTAGAAAAGAATTCTGCATGGTAATACTGTAAGCTCCAAGAGACTGCAAAAGAGTTATGAAGTGACTGGAGCAAGACTGAAAGTTACTATGGTAACTGATTCAGAATTTCCCTTACTTCCAGCCATGATGAGAGCAAGACGGGAATCACAATCGACCAGCAGGGACCATCACAAATGGAAGTATTCAATAGAGTGAGTGCAAGGAGTGAGGAAAGTATGCAGATAAATGATTTGATCTTTATCTTGTCTAACTATGTTTTAAGACCTGAAGAGCACTCTGTATTGAACAGGGGTCTGAGTCTTATCCCCGCAAGATCTTCTAAAGTAAGTGAGGTCTTGGTAGACCTAAGATTATTTGCTTATAATGTGGCTCTGAAGCTAATGTTTGGTGATAGACCTATGCCCAGTACAATGGGATTTAGGAAACCAAGTGTGTTTCTGCCACAATTTCCTACACATGTCGACATGTTTGTTAGGGCTTGTGAGGATGATATATGTGCATTTTTATATTCAGTGCATAAGAAGTCATTCTATAATTTGAGTAAGTCAGAACAACAAGCATTGTCTTCCTTAAAGAACAATAAAGACATCTGTATAACGCCAGCCGATAAGGGGGGCTCTGTTGTTGTCATGAATTCGAATGACTATCATGAAAAAATTACACTGATGTTAAATGAAAAAGTTATGTATCTGAAAATAAATAGATTTAAAGTGAATGATATTGTTAAATATGTTCATGATACATTATATGAACTATTGCTGAATATGTTGATTGCTGTCACTATATGATTTTCTCTATATAATGTACCCAACAATACCAGCAATTAAAGGTTTATCTAAAATACATAAAGATGTTACAATCCCCCCTTAGGGACAATTGTTGCTGAGGAAGGTTGGGTGACTCAAGCTTGATCCATTTTTGTAGAAAAGAATTTAAAAGATGTGGCTTTGCTAAGTCCTAATATTTTGAAAGATACTAAGCAATTTTTGAATGAACTACATGCATTTGTAAGCCAATGAAATGATACTTTAGAGTTGTTGTTGATTACTCTTGATATCAAGAATTTGTTTACTTCCATTCACAATGAATATGGTATTGAAGCAGTTAGGTATGTGTTAACCCATAAAGGTGAATTTAGGAATGTTACCATAAATAATATATGTCTTATGTTGGATCTTATCTTGAGAAATAATCCCTGGGATTCAATAAGCCAAAAACTTCATGCAGGAATAGTGTAGCCATTCCTGCACAGAATATGGCTGCCGAGTGAAAGAGTAAACATGCCTAGGGATGTGCATGAGCCTGGCAACACTAGTCTGCCATGGATATTACTGGATTATCCTAATGACCTCATTTGCTGTTGAAAACCATGCAAATGAGGCCAATTAGCAATCCAGTAAGCAGGCAGGCATCCGTGGCAGAATAGTGTAGCAGGCAGAAATGATATTTCTACAAAAATCAAAATGGAAGCATGACAGCTCAAACAAAATCTTCTATTCTAATCCTTAGCCATGTCAGTGACCAAGTATATGGCCATTGGCATGGAAAAGTGTTGCAAAATTATAACAATAAAAGTTTTTTTTTTAGCTGATCTCAGCTGTTTAAGCATAGGGCAGCAGTCCACAAATGGAATTGTGCTGAAAAAAAAATGTGAAAAGGCAATTTTAAGTGAAATCTGCATTTTGTCATTATAGTCAATGGCATGCAGAATCAAAACTATTCCAGTGAACAGTGGTTGCTAATGGGAAAGGATCTAGGGTAGTGCAGTAACTAGGGACTAAGGCAGTGGGTTATGCTAATGAGAGAAATTTACTGAATCACAAAAAGAAGCAAAGTGCCAAACTGCACCTAACTGTGTAGGTGCTATAAGACAGTGGTATAAGCAGGAGGAGCGGCAGACATGAAAAGGGGGTGTGTTGTGCTTGGTGTAAGTACATTGGAGCTCCATGGCTCACATTTGAGCTTAGCTAAGCACATCTAAGCAAGGGTGTGTGTCTGGAGCTGTATTGACTTATTCCATGAAATGAAGAGTGTGTTCGTGTCCAGGGGAGGGCCATTTCTCATTGTTTACCTTAGTCAAATGGGTTTGGGTGGCATGCACTGGGTCAAAAAAAAAAAAAAATGGAAATTTGCGGGATTGTTTACATTTGCGCACTGGGTTTGCATGGCATGCCTTGTGGTTTAAAAGGGGTGGAAATGGTAAGGGAAAAAAAGAAAAGAAAAGGAAAATATCAGAATACAACCAATCAAGTACAAATAACATAGCTGGCAGGTGAAATGCATCATAGTCAGCCAATCACAGAGGCAGCATCTGCAACACAACAGTATAAACTATGCAAACACCTTACAGTCTGTTTTTTCCTACAAACTCTGCACCATTGGTGTACACATGCGGGGTACTTTTAACTGAAAACATGTTAGGGGCCGCCATTGCTTTGATCCATCAGTATGTTCTAGAGGTTGAGGGTGGTGTGGAGGATAAGGCTGACAACTTCCACAAACTGAGGAGGAGGAGAAGAGTGTTCAGACCTAGGGTAACTTACCAGGTGCTAAGTGATCTGGAGATAGTAGAGTGCTACAGAGTGGACAGAGACATACTGCAGCAAATCATCGAGCTGTGCCGTCCTCAATTCAGACCCAGAGCCAACAGAGGGAAACCCATCCCAGTGGATACCAAGGTATATGTAGCCTTAAAAATACTAGCTACAGGTACTTTCCAAAGACCTACTGGGGATATCATGGGGTTCTCATAGGCATCTGCATTCAGGGTACTCCAACAGTTCCTGGATGCCATCCTAACACATGTTGGTCAGCACATTTACTTCCCCATCATCTGTGAGGAGAAAACCAGCAATATGCATCTCTTCCACCATGTAGCAGAATACCCAGAGGTACTGGGTGTGATAGACTGCATGCACATCTACATCAAAGCACCACACAATGAACAGGGTGGGTCTACATAAACAGCAAAGGCTTCCCATCCATCAAGTGCCAGGTCATTTGCAATGCCCAGGCCATTATCATGAATGTGTGTGCTGGCAGCCCTGGAAGCTATCACGACTCCCACATCTGGCATTTGTCACAGCTGTACCAGGCATTTGCCAGTGGGGACATCCCATATGGCCATGTGATGGGGGATGCTGGCTATGCACTGGAGCCAGGGATGATGACACCCATCAGAAATGCACATGCACCCGCTCACGAATGCCATAATGAGGCACATGCACAAACCAGGATCATCATAATGCATGTGTTTGGGATGCTCAATTCATGGTTCCACTGCCTTGACATATCTGGTGGAGCCTTGCAGTACTCTCCTGCCACATGTGCACACATGTTCATAGTATGTGCCATGCTACACAATATGATCTTGTTGAAATAGCTGCAGCAGGAACAGCATGGAGAAGGGCCACACAGTCCCCCACTATTGCAAAGGTCCCCACAGACACAGAAGGAATCAAAAGAGGAAGCCCCTGAGCCTGCTCCCATAGCCAGATGGAGGCATGCCCAGTATGCCCAGGCTTTGGCAAAAAGGCAACACATAGCACACATACTGACACTGTAGGGACGCAGGGACTGACACCTCTCTCTGACTCGCACATACAGGAAAATGGATGACACACAAATCACATTACCTGTAACTTACCATGTATAGGCAGTCTACTATGTGCATCCAACATAGGCAGCCCTCAAGCACCATCCTCACAACTGCCACAGGCACAAGGTAAGTCAGTCTTCTTAACAATAAATGAATGGATTATTATGTTTTGGTAGCATATCTAGGGTAATGCTGCATGCATACAATGGAATGGGGTGGCCTACTGGAATAGCAGCATGCAACTGACAGCTATGTGGGACACCAGGAAATGTCTGCACAATACTGACTTCCTCACACCATGCAGTATAATTTAAGGTGACAAATCCCACTGTAGTATATGTGGGGGCCAACTAAAGGGGGTCATAGGTCACATACATGGATGTCACTGTGGGGGTGCCATACTCATCCCCAGACTCACACAGCAAGTCAGCTGTAGAAAATCATAAAGGAATGTCTGGCAAAGGCACACAAATAGCAACAATGATGGAATACCCACTACAGACTTACACAGTGATAGCACAGCAGGCCTTGCATTTGCAGAAACTCAATTGTATGACATTACAATCTAACCTGTGGTCTGTAGTGATAAGCGCCTATTTTCCAAGACAGGGCAAAATACTATGCTAAATTGAACCAAAATGTAAAGCCAATATCAGCACAGTTTGTGCAAATGTGTACTGTTGACAGGTGTGCCCCCCACACTCATATTCACATAGAAATGCAGTAACATGTAAGTTAATAGGGTAATAGCAGCAGAGCACACATTGCCAGGGCTGTCCCAATCAACATGGATAACTTGTTGCATGTCCACAATAAGCAGGGCTCAATGAGCTATGCATATGTGTGGGGAATATTGTCAGGATGTGACCAGCAACTTCTCATGCCTGTTGTGTCCTAGTGGCCTGGGTACAGTACTGTAGTAGACAAGGCTATGCTCCACAAAATGCAGTGCCAATTATTTTGCATATCAGCTACACCTACGGTGGGAGTAGTGCACACTGTCCAGATGTAATATCCATTACTGCTGGGAAGCTGGACAGGTCATGTGCAGGGGGCCACACATATGAACAGTACACAGGTTGGAGTAACTTACATAATGCCTAACATACATCTCAACTGTACAGACCTCTCGCAGAATGTACACAGCTGTGATTCATATTTGTGGTGTCTTTAGTCTAAAATAGTGGTTTTCTGGCAAATCATTGGCAAACCATTAAGGTCTAAAGTTAGAAAATATTGATGGATTTTAGTGTCTCAGACTTCATACCCTATAGAAAAATGCATGCTAATACAAAATCTGTTATTGTATCACACTTCCTGGTTTGTAAGGCCAATAGTTACAATGGTCCATATATTTAGGCCTTTGTCACCCAATTACTCATGGCCTTGTTCAGATGTCTAGCTGACATACATAGAGAGGTATGGTGCCTAGTAGCACAGCAGTGCATTCTGTCACTTACCATTGTCACCCCAGGGGGGTCCACTGCCTGGCAGCCTGGGAACATATGAGTGACAGAATGCACTGCCTTGCTACAGATGGCCTGCATCAGTCTCACATGGCCTACAGGCCTCTGGCAAAGGCCCAGGCCTCACCCATAGTGCCTTTGTAGGGAATGTCATGGGGTCCATACTACTGACATAACACAGTCAACAAAATCCAAATGTAAGGCCATGCTGCTAAATGCTAGTAGCATACCTCGCATCCTCGTAGAGGAAGAAATCTGGACAAAGCCATACATAATGATAGGATAAAGGCCCAAATATAGGGACACATTTGAAATATTGCTCTCATAATGTTAGAAAGTTGATAGAATAACAGAGGGGGTGTGTATTAGCATGGATGCCATGAAGGGTGTGAAGTCTGAAACTCTAATGGTCTGTCAGTATTCCCTGACTGCAGCCCTAAGTGATTTGCAACAAATGTGCTAAAAAACAACAATGTTAAGGGAAACCGACCACATATATGAGGTATGAATCTAGATAATCTGTGAAAATCTGTACAGCTGACAGGTATGGTCTCAATCTGCCTATGGAAGCAGGCTCAGGGGCTTCCTCTTCTGAGTCCCTCTATGCCTGTGGGGATCTTGGCAATGGTGGAGGGCTGTATGGCCCCTCCCCATGCTTTCCTGCTGCAGCTGTCCTTACATTTGCATGACCTTCAAGGTAAGAAGAATACTGCACAACCAGGAGATCCCCAGCCAGCATATCACCAAGGTGCCAGACCTTTTACACAGCTTCATCAGTCAATCGGCTGTAGACACACCTCCCAACTGGATGGATTGTGCAAGCATGTCTAGCCTATACCTCATAATATAGGCCTGTGCATCATCCATCTTGTATTTCTCTGGTAAATAACTGTGATGATCCAATTATATCTGTCAGTAGGTAATAACACAATACAGTACAGTGTCAAACATTACATATGTCAGAAAATGTCTGCTAAAACAAACCCTGTAACTCAAACAACTCATACATTGATAATAACAATAGTTACAGTACCCCATATGTTTGGCCCATTGTTTCCTCATATTGGCAGCCTATCTCCAGATATCATGCACAAACAGGTTGCAAGGTATGGCTGTAGCACACAGCACCCTGGACTGGAGTACAAATATCCCTGGAATGGATTTCCACACTTACTGTAGAAGGTCATGTTGAGCATGCTCCTACACTTAGAGAACTGAAGCCCATGTCTGAAACCACAGCAGACTATTATATCTCTGTATTGTGCAGATGTCTCTGCATACACACAGCTATGTAAACCTGTCTCCATACACACCCATCAGACAAGATTACCCACAGGCAGCTGAAGGTGGCACATATGTGGTATATCTGCATCTGTTGTGTGTGATACACTCATATATATGGGCAATATATTACAATATGTCAAGCATACACACACATAGACATAGGAAAGAAAGGGGACAGACAGTGATAGAGTGAGACACACAGGGAGACACATACAGAGAGTGAGTCATACACAGGGATAACCTGAGTGGCATTGAGTGATATCCTGCTGCAGACAGTTGCATACCAGTTGTAACCACTGGCATGTGCCAGCATAAAGATGAGATTCATTGTCTGATGGTACTGATGAGGGGGTTGGAATATCACATCACTTACGTGTGTGTGTGTGTGTGTGTGTGTGTGTGTGTGTGTGTGTGTGTGTGTGTGTGGGGGTGGAGGGGGTGTGTATAAGAATAACTGTTTTAGTCCATTCTCAACCAGTACACCTCCCATTGCCCTACTTCACAAGATCTGCTGATGTCATTCAGTGTAGATGTACTGTTGGACTGGCCTCTGCCCTGTAAGCTCTATGGTGTGTGTGATAACCGTATAACACTATAGTACAAAAAACTATTTAAGTAAGGGTTGTGATCTCAGTCCTTGCAAAAGTAAAAGTGTGTGTGTGTGTGTGTGTGTCTGTCTGTCTGTCTGTCTGTAGGTTAAAGATTTTAAACCTGTTCACACCTGGTACACTTCCCCTTGCCCTACTTTACAGGATCTACTAATGTCATCCACCTTAGAAGTACCTTTGGAGTGGTCTCAGTTCTGTAAGCTCTGTAGCTCATGAGATATCTGCATAACACTGTAATACAAATAACTATTTAGATAGGGGTTCTAATCTCAGTCCTGGCAAATGTAAAAGTGTATGTTTGTGTGTGTGTCTACAGGTTAAAGATTTTGAGTCTGTTCACACCCAGTACAGCTGCCATTGCCCTACTTTAGCAGTCCTGCTGATGTCAGTTACCTTAGAAGTACCTTTGGGTAGCCTACAGCCCTCTAAGCTCTGTGGCACATGCGATAATTGTGTAACACTATAATACAAATAACTAAATAGGTAGGGGTTCTAATCTCAATCCTGGCAAATGTAAAAGTGTGTGTATGTGTCTGCAGGTTAAATATTTTGAGTCTGTTCACAACCAGTACACTTGCCATTGCCCTGCTTTAGCAGTCCTGCTGATGTCAGTCACCCTAGCAGTACCTTTGTGCAGCCTGTAGCCCTATAAGGTTTGTGGCACATGTAATAATTGCATAACACTATAGTGCAAATAACTAGATATGTAGGGGTTCTAATCTCTGTCTAGGCAAATGTAAAGGTGTCTATGTATAAATATTTTGAGCCTGTTCACACCCAGTACACTTGCCATTGCCCTACTTTAGCAGTCCTGCTAATGTCAGTCACCTTTGAAGTACCTTTAGGCAGGATACAGCCCTACAAGCTCTGTGACATCTGCTGTAATTGCATAACACTGTGATGCAAATAACTAGATAGGTAGGGGTTCTAATCTCAGTCCTGGCAAATATAAAAGTGTGTGTGTTTGTAGGTTAAAGATTTTGAGCCTAGTCCCACTCAGTACACTTCCCATTGCCTCACATGAGGAGTGGTTCCTGGCCCAGAAATTGTAGCTATTGGATGTTTGAGCAGTTTTTTCCATCTCTTTCAAATTTCTGGTTTGAAAGCTGCACTTGTGCCTGTCTCCTGCCTTTCCTATAACTAGCCTAGTCTGGGTACAGAGTTGCTGTATCCAGGATTGTTAGTAAGCTTCCAAGCCCCCCAAGCCTTTCTGTGTTGGAGAGAAGCCTTCTAGCTTATCAGTGGGAGTGGTAAGCACTAGATAGCCTATCCTCCACAGGAAGAGTGAGTTTTGGCCCATAAATTGTAGTTTATTTGGCTGTTTGGGCAGTTTTCCATCTCTTTCAACCTGCCAGCTTAAAAGCCTATGTTTGTACTTGTTCCCCACCTTTCCTGTAACTAATCTACTCCAGGTACAGATTATTTGCTGTATCCAGGACTCTTTGTAAGCTTCTGCACCCCCCCCAAGCATTTCTGTGTTGGAGGAAAGCATTCTAGCTTATCAGTGGGAGTAGTGAGCATTAAGTAGACTATGTACCACAAGAGGAGTGGTTCCTGGCCCAGAAATTGTAGCTATTGGCTGTTTGGGCAGTTTTTTCCATCTCTTTCAATGTTCTGGTTTAAAAGCTGCACTTGCGCTTGTTTCCCACCTTTCCTGTAACTAGCTTAGTCCAGATACAGAGTTGCTGTTCCCAGGACTGTTGGTAAGCTTCTGAGCCCCACAAGCCTTTCTGTGTTGGAAGAAAGCCTTCTAGCTTATCAGTGGGAGTGGTAAGCACTAGGTAGACTGTCTACCATGAGAGAAGAGGTTCTTGGCCCAGAAATTCTAGTCTATTGACCATTTGGACAGTTTCTCCATCTTTTTCAACTTTCTGGTTTAAAAGACTACACCTGCACTTGTTTCCCATCTTTCCTGTAACTAACCTACTGGGCACTAGAAAGCCTTAAAATGATACAAGCCTTATAGCTTAGAAGAGAGACTTTGGAGTGATTAAGTATCAGTTTTCTGTACTTTCTTGCTGTACTTAAGTGTTTTCTGCCTAAACACAGATTTTCCAGCATTTATTGTGACTTAAAAGCTTATTTTTTTCACATATTGTACTTATTTGACTGCCTGCACTTTTAAAATGTTGTTTTGGTTTAAATAATTTGTTTAACTGTTGTAGGCTACACACTAAAGTGTGATAGCCTTTTAGGATTGTTTGTAGTCATTTAAAGCTGTTTCAAGTGTATTTTTTTACTGTTTTTGCCTTATCTTTTCAAAAAAACAAAAAAAAAAAAAACAAAACAAAACAGTTTCTTGTTTCCCGCATTTCTAAGCTTGTATAGTCCAGTTTTCAGGCTAGTGCTGAATTCAGGGCTGTGATACTAGTTTCTGAGTTGCCCATACCTTACTTGGATAGAAGGAAGTTTCTCTGTTCCTGTGAGAGAGTGGAGCTTTGAGCAACCTATCTGTCCCTGGAGGAGTGGTTCCAGCCCAGAAGTTAGTAGTTTATTGGCCATTTTGGGCTAATTTCTATCTCTTTCATTTCCCTACTATAAAAAAATGCATTTGCATGGTTTTGCGCACCAGGCAGTGCCGGTTAGCTACGGTTAAATTATTCCCAGTTCCACTAAGTCTCCTCTTCAGGTTTTTCCCTTGAAACTAGTCTAACTCTCAACCTAAGCACTCAAAAAGCATCTTACAGCCCAGCACTTGCTCAGACCTAATAGCAAGTACTAATATACCCTGATACTGATTGCCCAGCAGGGCAAGGCTCTTTATTCACCCCTCACCAACCAAGCAACTAAGCAGCTCACCCTACTATTCAAGCATGACCAAAGGGCAACTTCAGGTGCACTCTCCAGTCCAGCTGGTGAATCTGGGTATCCTGAGGCAATGTTACAACTGCCTCATGTACACAGACAACCCTCTCCTCCTACCACAAAACACTAAGATATGCGAGAGATGCAATTATACAGCCAAACTGGAAGCTAAGCTGTCTCCGCCCAAGACTGGAACAGACAGTCAAGAGGAGAAGGTTAACACTTGCACCACACCTCCAGCCGCACAAAGACCTACTAAAACAGCACTGGCAAAAAATACACATAAATACACAAAATCATACTGGGAGGCTTTAAATAAAAACCTGCAAAAGCATCAGAGACCTCCAAATCAGACACCCAAACAACCTGCACTTCCCGTCACAAACCAGACAACACATAAAACACAAAATCAGTGTGCCGCACAATCACACCCTTAAGGCGAAATAACATACCTAACACACTAATAATAGGCGACTCTATAGTCAGGAACACTGATGTCCCACTCACTAGGCTGGACAAGCAGAAGGTTACTGTTAGCTGCCTGTCAGGAGCCAGAATCCACCACATAACACAAGCACTCAGGTCACTCCAGAACAAGTAGAAATATGGCTATGTCATTGTTCATGTTGGTGTGAATGACCTGAGACGTACCTCCATGGACTACATGAAAAGAGACATGGAAGTGCTCTCTGATCATGCAGCCCAGGCTGGTATGACCCTGACCCTGAGTAGCATCTTGCCCTCACCAAGAATGATACCTCAGTATAAAGAAAAAATGATCAATTTCAACAATTGGCTAAGCTTCTGGTGTAATTCAAAGGGGATCCATTGTCTGTCAGCCTGGGATGACATGCTTGACAAGCCGTGTTGCTTCACAAGACACAGCTTGCATCTGTCACCCTTAGACTTTCAAAAACTGGCCAAGGCTCTTGTTGCCCCCATAGTGCCTTTTTTAGGTAAGGCTCAAAAGTCAAACCCACCTCTGTAAACAGCACAATTAACAAAAAACTGAGGGTTATGCTGTTCAATGCCAGGAGTTTAAATCTCAAAATGCACGGTCTCGAAGCACTCCTCAGTATGGAGAATGTCGATATTTGTGCAGTAACTGAAACCTAGTTCAAGGCTCCAGAGAGCACCCCAGCACTACTGGGCTACAACTCATACCACGTTTCAGCCACAGAACACAGACAGAAACACAAAAGGAGGGGGTGAATCCATATTCATCAAGGATACCTACACCTCCAGGTTAGTGGTGCAGCATGATACCTCTGAGATCATCCCTGTGCAACTAACATTGGGCAAATCTGCAATGCAAATTGTGGCCTGCTACAGATCACCCTCCATGACCCAGGACCACCACTCCACCTTTCTGGAGACACTGGAAAACATGAAGGTCCTACTGAACACCCTGATATTGGGCGATTTCAATTGCCCTACCATTCACTGGGAAAACTACTCGAGTACAAATTCCCAGGCCCAGCGCTTCCTGGAATTCATCAACTCAAACACCCTGGATCAGCTGCTAAACTCCCCTACCAGAGGTGAAAACATATTGGACCTGGTTATCACCAACATGGGCAACAGGTGTTCCACACCGGAGGTCAACCCATCACTGGTTAGATCAGACCATAAACTAATCACTCTGGGTGTCCACACCCCACCACCACCTGCAACTAAGGAAACCACAGTAAAAAACTTTTCTAAAGCAAACTTCACCTTACTTAAGACAGAGGTGGTAAGTTTCACAGCCCCCACGCTAAAGGATAATGCTGCCCAAGATGCAGAAACCTTTACAAATGCACTCTATGAGCACCTACAAGGATGCATGGATCGTGCCATCCCTAGCAAAACCAAGACTCACTCCTCTATGAGAAGGAAACCAGTTTGGTGGATCCCTGCAATAAACAGGCTATACAATAGAAGGAGGAAACTAGTTCAGAAAAAAAGCAAATCCCAAGAAGGAAAGACATCCCTGATCAGTATCGGTAAGAAACTAAGGTCACTCATGAAATCATCCAAGGCTAACTTTGAGAGAAAAATAGCCAAGGATTCAAAAGATAACCACAAGGCCTTCTTTAGCTATGTTAAGAATCTAAGTGGCAACTCATGGATATGCACTGAACTAGTACAAAATAGCATAAAATATACTGAACCTATTAATAATGCCAACATCCTGGCAGATAGATTCAGTGCAAATTTCACCCCCCCCCCGCTCATCTCCAAAAGGGCCCACAACAATACCGGAAAAGTGTAGTGCCCCAAAAATCACAGATGCACAGTTGAAAACAGCCATTTCAAAAGCCAAAAACACAGCATCAATGGGACCAGATGGTGTCCCAGGCTGCATCTTGCATGAACTACAAAACGAACTAACCCCCCACCTAAACACACTGTTCAACCTCAGCCTCTCTACAGGCTACATGCCCATAGAATGGCACACAGCAACAGTTATTCCTCTCCACAAAGGAGGGGCCACAACTGACCCTGGTAACTATCACCCCATAAGCCTGACTAGCCTGGTCTGCAAGGCTATGGAGCGCATCATCATGGAACTCATTAACAAAGACATTGGGAACTTCAAACATTTGACCCGATCCAGTTCGGCTTTGTTAAGGGCCGATCATGCCTACTAAACCTGGTTGACTTCTTCGAGACAGTCACCAAGGCCATAGATGAGGGAAAGATGGTTCACACAGCCTACCTTGACCTCGCCAAGACTTTTGACACCATTCCCCACTTGGGTAGTACAGAAAAACTCACCAGCCTGAATATAAACCCCTACATCACAGATGAGTTGCCAACTGGCTTACAGACAGAACTCACACGGTAAGAATAGCGAGCTCCAGGTCCGACTCTAAACCAGTTACAAGTGGTGTCCCGCAAGGCTCGATCCTGGGACCCCTACTGTTCGGCATATACTTCCCAGAAGTACAGGCAAACACAGGAGGATTATGGCTAACCAAGTTCGCCAATGACTGCAAACCAGGAGCCATAATTGACTCTCTGGCTGACACGGACATCCTCCAAAAGGGCCTTACTGAGACAGACACCTGGTGTCAAAGTCATGGCCTCAAGCTAAATGCCAAAAAATGCATAGTCATCCCATTTGGGAAAAACAAAACACCCACGAATTACCACATAGGTGGCAGCCCCCTTAATACAGAAGAGGTAATAAGAGATCTGGGGACCCAGGTAGATAGTAATCTCTCCTTTAACAATCATATTACCAAAGTAGTTAGGAAATCCTTCTATGTGGCCCATCTAGTTACTAAAGGGTTCACATCTAGAAATAAAGAGGTTATAGTACCCCTCTACTCGCCACTCATTAGTCCCATCATAGAGTACAATGCTCCATTTGGGATGTACCTCACAAGACACTTCCAACAGCTGGAAAGACCACAGAAGTACCTCACCAAGAGGATTACTGGCCTCAAACATATGTCCTATGCAGCCCGACTGAAAAAACTCTGGCTGTACTCAGTGGCATATCGCTTACTCAGAAGTGATCTCTGCCTGACTTACAAAGCCATGTCCAACTCAGAATTGATGGACATGCTCCACCTAAAGAAATCCAAGTCACTGTGAGCCACACGCTCTAGTGAGCTAAACCTCACCACAACAATAAATAGAACATGCTAGAGGGATAGATTCCTGTCACAGAGACTCTGCATGCTTTGGAACAAAATTCCAAATGACATCAGGCAGAGCCCTTCACTAACACTCTTCAAGAGAAACCTTGACGAGTGGATGGGTAACAGAAAATACACCCCTGGGATTTCTTCATTGGCTCTGCTTGACAGAGGATCAGTTAATTAATCCATGGGGTGGTGAAAGCTGACACACTCTGGCTAGGCTTATAAATGCCCTCGGGCAGATAGCCTAGTACCTACCTATGAACCTATTAGCAGTCCTGCTGATGTCTGTCACCTTAGAAGTACCTTTGGGCAGCCCACAGCCCTACAGGCTCGGGGGGGCATTAGATAATTGTGTAACACTATAGCACAAATAACTAATTAGGCAGGGGTTTTAATCTCAGTTCTAGGAAATGTGTGCATGAGTGTATTTGTGTGTGTTAGTGGGTATATGTGTAGGTTAAAGTATTTTGTGGCCATTCTCACCTAGTACATCACCCATTGCCATACTTTACAAGGGTTAGTGATGTTCCTCACCTTAGAAGTACCTTGGGACACCCTTCATCCTATAAGCTCTGTGGCACATGTGATAAATGCATAACACTGTTTTAGCAGTAATTAAATAGGTAGAGGTTCTAATCACAGTCCTGGCAAGTGTGTGTGTGTGTGTGTGTGTGTGTGTGTGTGTGTGTGTGTGTGTGTGTGTGTGTGTGTGTGTGTGTGTGTGTGTGTGTGTGTGTGTGTGTGTGTGTGTGCGTGTGTGTGTGTGTGCATACGTGAGAACAGTATATATTGTGGGTGGGGGTGTTTTTGTGTGAGAATCATATCCATTGAGGGTGGGTTTTGCCATTTTTTCCTGTTGCCCACCCAGTACACATCCCAATGTCCACTTTATAAGGCCCACTGTTGTCATCCAGTGTAGAGGTAGCTGTAGACACTCTGCAGCCCTATAAGCTCTGTACCACATGTAATGACTATGTAACAATATGGCATAAATAACAAGATAGTTGGGCCTTCTAATCCTTAGATACCATTCTCCACTCAGGAATAATAGACAAACACACTCAGCTAGGGATCAACCCCGATATCACTAGGTGGCTTTCAAAGTGGCTCACAGATAGAACCCATGGTGCACAAGTAGCGGACTCCATACCAGATGGCTGACCAAGTCATGAGTGGAATCCCACAGGGTTTTGTCCTGGGTCCCCTCTTGTTCAGGTTCTACACCTCTGAAGTCAAGTTCAGCATGAAGGGACTCTGGCTGGCAGTGTTCACAGACAACTGCAAGGTGGGTCCTATTATTACCTCCCCATGTGAAGTTGACATCTTGCACAAAGGCCTCACTGAGACCTATGACTGGTGTCAGAATCCTGGACTTTAGCTCAATACCAGAAAATGTTCTGCCATCCCCTTTGGGAACAACATGGTTCCCATGAATTACCACACTGATGGTAGTCTACTGAACACTGAAGTAATTATCGTTGGTCATGGTTTAAAAGTTTAGGCCATGCTACTCCCAGTACATGTCCCAAGGTCCACTTTACAAGGCCCGCTGTCGTCATCAACCATAGAGGTATCTGTTGACACTCTTCAGAGCATTAAGCCCTGTGCTATGTGCAGGAACTGTGTAACAGTATGGACTAACAACATAGGCAGGACTGCTAATTTCAGTCCTGGCAAATGTGTGTATGAGTGTATTTGTGTGTGTAAGTGTGTATAACCATAAGTTTGAGAATATTGGATCCATTCTAACTCAGTAAGTTACCCATTGTCATACTTTACAAGGCCTGATGATGTTGTTCACCTTGGAATTACCTTGGGACTCTCTTCACCCTGTAAGCTTTGTGGCACATGTGATAAATACATAACACTGTATTAGCAGTAACTCCATAGGTTGGGGTTCTAATCTCAGTCCTGGAAAATGTTTGTGCGTGTGTGTGAGATCTATGTCCATTCATTGGCCATGGTTTAAAATTTTAGGCCATGGTATTCCTAGTACACGTCCCAAGGTCCACTTTACAAAGGCAGCTATACACATCCACCGTAGAGGTATTTGTGGACACTCTTCAGCCCTGTAGGCCCTCTGCTGCATGCAACAGTTATGTAACAGTATTGAATGAATAACATGATAGGCAGAGCTGCTAATGTCAGTACTGACAATTGTGTGTGCATTGGTCTGTATAACAGTGTTTGTGAGTGTGTAGATTTGTAGGTGAAAGTCTAATGAGTCCTTCCACACCTAGTACACACCCCATTACCATACCTCACAAGGGCATGTGATGTTATTTACTTTACAGGTACCTTAGAACAGTCATCACACTATTAGCTTTGTGCCACCGGTGATATCTGCATAACACTGTAGTATCACTAACTAGATGGGTAGGGGTTACAAAACCAACACTTGCAACCATGATCCTGTGTGTGTGTGTGTGTGTGTGTGTGTGTGTGTGTGTGTGTGTGTGTGGGAACAGTATTCTCTGTGTGTTTGTTCAACACAATATCCACTGGGGGTATGTGTTTTACCAATCTGAGGTGTGTTCTACCCACTACACTTACCATTGTCCACTTCACAAGGACTGCTGACGTCAATCACCATAGACTTACCTGTATACACCCCTCAGCCCTATAAGCTCTGTGGCACATGCAATAACTGTTACACAGACCTGGTAAATGTGTACATATACAGCTGTACCTCAGCTCTGACATGATCGATGTGTTACCACTCTGCCATACCCCTCATTGCCAATTTCTGCAGGGCCACCTCGTTCTGACACACAGACACCTAGAACCCAAACAGAATACAGCATGTGAAATTAGATTCAGCCAGCATTACTAACACCAATAATGCACCATGGCTGAAAAGGTACACATACTCTGAAATGTAGTCATTACAAATGCCAGCTGACAGTACCTTACACAGCATTATATAGCTAAACTGTACTTAATTCACCCTGTGCATCAGAACTATATTAGCATGTCCCTGCATTGGTGGTATGGATGACAGGGATGTGGCACAGGTATCATCATATGAGCAGGGTGTTGTGTGGGTTTGCCAGAGGGTAGGCTGGGCCATATGGTTGACATCATGTGTGTGTGTTTGGAGGGGTGTTCTGTAAATGGGCCATGGAGAGTTGGTGTGTGTGTGTCTGGAGGTGACCTGGCTGTGATGGTGATGTGTGTTTATATGTATGCACACAGTCATGCCATGTGGCTGCCCTACACAGGAGTATGTTGGACAGCTGTGGACTGTACATGGCAGGGTGTACAGTTCACTGTCTCTGGCCATGGACATGTGAACTGGTCCTTCTGCAAGTCTCACTGGCACTTCCAGGCCCAAGGCCAGATGCAGTACTGCTTCCCAATGGTGACTGCTGTCTGCTGGATCCGTGTCCCTGACGGGACCAGCCAGAACCACGTGCGCATGGCCTGCTCCATTGTGGTATGGACGGCACCCCCCCTTCAGTAGTGCTGGTGATGCTGCTAATATGGGAGTGTGAAGGTGCACAGCCCTGTAGACTCTCAGCTGATGTTGGTGCTGACCTACATCCACATGACCGATGCCCATCTCCCACCACATGCTCTAGCACATATATGCCACAGTAGAATGTTGCCAAGGACTCACCCCGCCATCTATTCATGACCTCAGTATTTTGACGTGTGGCCTCAACAAAGTCATGTATGTCACCATGCAAGCCAGGAAGACTTGCATCCAAGACCCTGAGTATTTGTCTGGTGTTGCATTCACTATGTGCCTGTGCATCCATGACAGCCCAAAACATGCGTCTGGTGACACCTGCTGTTGCACTTGTGACAGTGGCTTTATGAGAAGCAGTCCTCCTTCGAGCATCCCTGTCCATCCACCTGTGTGGGACCTCATCTGCATTCTGGCTATGCCTAGTGGCTACATTCACACTTGCCATAGTCACCGGACTAGCTTGTTCCATGCCACCACCTGCCAACTGTCCATTATCTGTGGCTGCTGGGGATGGGGTATGTGTGTGCATTGTGACTCAGGGATGCCAACCGATAGCACAGATTCAATCCCTGACAACCCCACCTCTACCCCAGTATGACCACCATCATTGTCATATTCTGCAAAGACACTGACATCAGATTCTGAGCAGAAGGGACCACGACCACCATGTCCAGCTGTGAGGGGAAGACCACATATGTAAATTAATACTTGCACTATAACGTTTGCTGGCACATACACACACACACACACACACACACACACACACACACACACACACACACACACACACACACACACACACACACACACACACACACATGGGCACACACACAAATACATACAGGTGAGGTGGCACAAAGGCTTTACCCAGACCTCACAATAGCCAACTGGTGACATTCACAACACAGTCAGACCACAACTTACACACTCTGGACAGGCCATCAATATCATGCAGTGCAACCCTTTCCACTTAATATTACCACTAATATACACCTCTGGCATACGTGAGTAGCGTTAGTAGGTGATAGACCTTCACCTAGCACACACTGCAGCCATGTACACATTATTGCTGTTCACCTGTATAGCACAGTAGCAATTCCTACATAACATACCTCTCAACTGTACAGAGATTTGCTGAATGTCTAGATGTGTGGCACATATTTTTGGTCTGTCCCTCAGAAATCCTGTGTTTGTCTGCTACATTACTGGGATGATCTGAGGATTGCCGTCACTAATTAATGACATAATTTGAATTTCACACTTCAAAACCTGCAGTAAATGTATGTTAAAACAAAACCAGTTCCTCTAACAACCTTCTAAGCTTACAGTGGATATAATACGTGTACACACCCCTGTTAACATGCCAGGTTTTTCTGATATATAACATGAGACCACATAAATCATGTCATAATGTTTCCCACCTTTAATGTGACCTATAACCTGTGCAATTCAATTAAAAACAAACACATCAGTTAGAAGTAACATATAGAAAATGAAATACATACAATAGGCTGGTTGCATGACTGTGCACACCCTTATACTAATACTTTGTTAAAGCAAGTTTTGATTTAATTACAATAGTCAGTCCTTTTGTGAAGGTGTCTATCAACATGACACATCTCAACTTAACAATATTTGCACACTCTCCTTTGCAGAAGCCCTCCAACTCTGTCTGATTGTGAAGGCATCTCTTGTGCTCATCCCTCTTCATGGCACCCCACAGATTTCCTGTTGGTTGTTGGTGTGGACTCTGGCTGTTGCATTCCAAAATGTTTATAGCCTTCTGGTGAAGCCATTCTTTTTCTGATTTGGATGTATGATTTGGGTCATTGTCATGTGGAAAGGTGAGATTCCTCTTCATCTGTAGCCTCCTAGCAGACACCTGAAGTTTTTGGGCACAAAGAGTCTGGTATTTGAAACTGTTCACAATCCCCTCCAACTTGGCTAAAGGCCCACTTCCAGCATATGAACAGAAACCCCAAGGCAGGACACTGCCATCACCATGCTTCACTGTGGGGATGGTGTTCTTTAAGTGATGCATAGTGTTGTTATTGTGCCAAACAAACCATTTGGAATTGTGGTCAAACAGTGCAACCTTGGTCTCTCTACACCATAACACATTTTCTCACATGCTTTTGGAAACCTGATGTATTGTTCTTGAGAATTCAGCCAGACCTGGATGTTGTTCTGTGTGAGAAAAGGATTCCATCTTCCAACCCTACCCCATAGGTCAGACATGTGCAGAATATGGGAGATTGTTGTCACATGTAGTACACAACCAGTAACTGCTTGAAATTCCTGGAACTCCTTTAGTGTTGTTGTAGGTCTTCTGACAGCCTCCCTGACCATTTTGGGTCTTGTCTTTCAACACATTTGGAGGGATGTCCACTTCTTTGCAATGTTACTTATGCCCTGTTTTTTCACCACCTTTTGATGACTGTTGTCTCTGTGTTCCATGGTATATGCAGTGCTGTGGAAATGTTTTTGTACCCTTCCCCAGACTGATACCTTTCAACAATGACATCCCTTTGATGCTTTGTAAGCTCTATGAAAACCATGGCTGTTGCTGTAGCAGGCAACGGGGTAAATGTCAGGAAAATCCTAATAGGACAGCTGACCATTATTAGGTGTTAATCAAAGAGTCTCTGAAATTGATGGCAGGTGTGTACCCAAGAAGACATAATGCTGTAATTATATCAAAAGCTGCTTCAACACAGTATTACCTTCAGCCTGTGCACACTTATGCATCTAGCTTCTTGTATGTTTTTTATTTGGCATAATTGTTCCCCAACAGATCTGTTTGTTTTACAAATGAATTGTTAAAATTATAAGTCACATTAACGGTTGGAAGAGTTTGGAAATGTTTTATAGTGGTCTCATTTTTGTATATAACAAATACCTGGCATTTTAACAGGGGTGTGTAGACCTTTTATATGCACTGTATAAGACTCATTTTTAAAATATGTCCCCCCATTTTGTCAGTCTTTCTCCAGATGTCTTGCAATGACGGGTTGTGAGGTATGCTATAGATATGTTACATCTCCTGCAAATTGGCCCCTGTGGTGACCACTGTAATGCAATGCAGTTAACCCCACCACAACTGAACATGCACATATTGCAATATGTCTGAGAGTAACAGTTGTGTACATGGTAACATGCATGACCTTAACATGCCTGCGTACTGGTGAGCCACAACAGTACAATCCCATACTCACTGGCTTCAGGCTGCTGTCTCATGTCCAGACCAGAGGGCCCTATGTAGTTGTGGGGGAGATGTATTGTCAGCAGACTCACATGTGGCATTGGTACAAGATGAATGCTACTTTTCTGCACTGCAAGCTCTGATAATACACAATTTTCTGTCCTTCACCACAGATGTGCACTTGTGTGCATTAGAAAACCCACGCACAAATGCAGTTTGACCTGACATATGCATCCAGATATCCTACAGAATCCAGTATGAGTGCTACAGTGTTCAATGGATGTGCACTGGGCCTTACCTGGATACTCCTCACCAGTTGTCTGGGTGTCACCCACCTCCATGACTTGTGTTTCTTGGCTTGGCTGGTGTGTGGGGATTGCTTGAAGGTTGGCAAGGAGGACTTCTGTTGCCGTAAGTGGGGCCTGTGTGGCAGGACCCCCACCTGTATCAGTACGGTCCCTGGCCACGGCATCTGCCCTTTGCCAGGTACAATGTATCAGGTTCCTATTAGATTGTTGAAGATGCATAATTTCGAATGCATCTTCACCAAACTTAAAATAACAAAAACTGAAAACAGTGAGGGGGCATATGAGGGATTTCTTTCCCAGGGAAAGAAATCACTTGCCCGCCCCTGGTAGTTTGCTGTTTTGTAAACTGTAGTGTGATCCCGGAGTTGGCATATTTAGTTAAGGGGGTTTGGGGGTCAGTAGTGTGTAGTGATATTTTATTTATTTATTTATTTATTTATTTCCAGTTTGATAACAGGGGAAGTTCACTGGGCTCGAGGGCCCATTTTCAGTGGAGGCCCGGGGAGGAAAGCTCCGATCATAAACATATTACAATGAAATTACACCCTTAAACAATTTACAAATAGGAAAAATACAATTTTTCATACAGATTGTATTAATAGTACAGGAAACAAAATATATAGTTTCAATTTAGGTTTCAGATGAATTATACATTTTATGTAAATAGCGAAAGTTACAGTTGCAAGAAGAGGCATGTAGTCAGAGGGAAGTGAAGATATAAGATAATTTACATAGAGTTTACAGTGGGGTGAAGATGAAGAAAGTAGAAGGTGGGGGATAAAGAGAGTTAGAAGAAAGAGGGGTAGGAGGGAGGTAATTATGAGGGGAAGTGAAAGGATTTAGGTAGGAAGTATACAATTACATTTCCAGTTTAGTGAGAGGATTTTTTTTTGGACAAGCAATTTCTTTCCCAGGGAAAGAAATTGCTCATATGTAGTTTCACTGTTTTCAGTTTTCATTTTTATGGGGTCAATGAAGATGCATTCAAAGTAATGCGTCTTCAATGTTTAGACCCCAATGTATCATGTCAGTTGCCTGATGCCTGACCTGATCATATCTGTGTCCATTGTGGCCCAAGTTGTTAACTCTGTGGACAAGGTCGTCCCACAGGGTGGTTCGCTCCCACAGATTGTGTTGGCCACAGCCAAACATCACATCATGGTGCTGGATGATGGCATCCTAGATGGCTGCATTTTCGGCTGCAGTATATGGTGGTTGTCTTTACCACTGCATGTCACCTGGAAGACATAAACAGGGAAACACATCACAGGACCTCATACAATGGTCAAAGTTATATACAGAACCTGCACATCAACATTGACTATCATTAGCCACCACTCACAACCACATCATACCCATGTCATCTATCAGCACAATATGAATCTGCAGTGCACTCCTGGTCCTGCTGTGTCATGTCCCCCCCCCCCCAGTGAGGGCCGCTACATTGCATGACCCAACATTCATCATTCACCTTTGTGTAGAGGGATGACAATGGCCATCTACCTTGCAAATTGGATATCAATGGTGCTCAGGCTTTGCTCACGTTCAGTGTTTAATGGAGTTGGGAGCATATGCCTGAGTTCATGTAGGATGCAGATAGGAATGTTATCATGTCCCATGGAGACTTACTTTTGTTGACTTTGAATAGGCATTATGCACCTACTCCCGGATGATGAGGGGAATGGTGTGGCTGCTGTTCATATCCACCTATACTGATGGTAGGACAGGGGGATGATGTTTGCCCTTAACCTGTCTGCGCCAGTATGGTATGTGTGTATGTGGTGTGACTGACCACCATTACAGGGTGGGGTGGGTTGTTGCCTCTGAGATTGAAGACATATGTGAAGACGGCCTTGTGATTGGCCTTGGTGGATGTGTCCAATTTGTACTCATAGTTAACCTTACAGTAATTCACCTGTGACCTTATATGCTCATTCAGACAAAGGTTGACTTGCTTCCAAGTTGGTTCCTGCTCCTACTTGGCCCTGTACAGCCAATATAACAACCAATTATGTGGTTTGTGTATTTCTGCTGTCCAGTAAAGGGGATTACTCTACCTTGGTGGAGACAGGTTTTATGAATGAGGTATAGCTGAGTCCATACAGCTATGTAGGTGCTCATATATCTGTTTGCAGTAGGCATGGACACAAGGTCATAACACAGTTGGACACCTCTCTAGTTTCAACCCGATAATCATGCTTATTCTAGTACCCATGTCTGTGTCAGGGCAATGCAACAACCAGTAGCTGTAGGAAGTTAAGTCTGTTGGATGCACATAAACTAAGATTACACATGTGTATGACATGTACAGCTTATTTACCTGACATTTTGCATCCAATGTCTGGTGTTATGAGGCTTCCAGGTACACCTACGCATACATACACTTACACGGGTAATACATGAAATACATTTCTGTTCTATGTCAGTAAGGCACACAGTATTTACACTCTTGCTGCTCAGTCATACCTCGCAATCTGTTAGAGCAGGACATCTGTTGGATGCCACACATACATGGGGGCAATGGTCCAAAATTAATGGCACTTTCTTAATATTGCTGTAACATACTTAAGTCATTTGATAGCACAGTAGCCTTTGCATTCACAGAAATACCCTGGAGGATGTCCGACACTCATATGTATTCTAGTATGTTCTAATGTCAGTTTTCACAGATTTACCAATGATGTGCCAGACATAACAGACCTCTATGAGTAAATGGCTACAAATGTGAGGCACACATATGGTCAGTGTGCATAACACTGGATAGTTGAATGGTATGAGCTCAGTATATCACATGCAGTTCAACACACATGTCTGCATAGTAGTTTACTATGCAAATACCCTGTAAAGGTCTCTGAGATTTGTGAGACAAAAATGTATATCATAGTTGTATTCCCAAGTAACATATGGATATCTGCGACATCCCAGTAGTTGGCCTAGCAGTGTCATAGTCAGTATTGTTCAACAGACACCCCAGTAGTAGTCATATGTGAGCCATTCCTTCTTGGGTGACTCAGGGGCCTGAGCTGTGATCCTTGTCACTGCAGGCAGACCCAGATGCTATGGCCATAGGTGCTGATCAGCAATATATCAGTACAACAAGTCTTGTTGCGAAATATTAGTTTAACATCCTATATCCCATTATTGCATACCCCCTACTGCATTCTATTACATGCTTACCTGTTTGACATACCTTTTTTTCCCCAAGTATTGTTGGTTTGGATTCCAGTTTCTGTTTCTGTTTCAGTCTCTGTTTCTCTCTCTCTGTCTATCCATGTAGAGGTATAGACCTGTTTTTCATAGGCAGCAGCTTGCCTTTTGTAGGTAATACTCATGAGCAGGTGATGGCCTGTGCACCACTTGGTGTTCCCCACTTGCTAATTGCATGCAGAGCAGTTGTGTTGTTATTCCTGTAACCAATGGCACGGCAACACACTCCTATAATTGAGTACTTCATCTGGGCATTGCCCCTTTTCCTTGCCTGTGAGGAGGACACCATGGAGGTGTGTGAACAACAGCATTACAGAAGGTAGTTGGAAATACCTATTACAACAAAACATGTGGAGACAGCCCAGCAAAATGGGGAGAAGGTCCCAGACTTAAGGACAAAATGTGAGTATTGCTGTCATACATTTCTATTCATGCTAGTTTAACAGGGTTTGTGTGGACATGGATATTTTGCATGGGTCTCAGTCTGACAGTATGTGATTGACATAACTCTCAACTGTAGGGCTATCTCCATAATAGCCAGAGGTTTGTTTCCTATGTTTGGTCTGTTCCTCTGACAATTGTTGTCCTTGGCAAATCAGTAGCATAAAACCAAAAATAAAAAAATGTGGAAAAAACAGCACAGTAGCAGGAGAGCGAACCAGCTTTATTCGTGACTAAGTGCTTTCACCTTCAAATCCTAGGCATCATGATGATGCCTAGGAATTGAAGGTGAAAACACTTAGTCACAAATAAAGCTGGTTCTTTCTCCTGCCACTGTGCTGTTTTTTCCACTTTTTTATTTTTGGTTTTGTTAGTGATTTTTGCCCCTAGTGCGGTGGAATTTATGTGTTTGAAATCAGTAGCATACCCTGGGTATTGCAGTCAGTAAATGCTAACTTCCATTCGCGTTTCTGACTTCATATCCCTCAGTTAAGATATGTTACAACAAACCCTGTAACACCAGCAACTTTCTCAGTTTATAACAGCAATATTTCAAATATGCCCCTGTGTTTTGGCCTCTGTCTCCCAATTATGTCAGGCTTTGTCCAGATGTCATGTGGTAAGAGGTTGATAAGTATGGTATATGAATAGTTAGTGCCTTTCTTCCTGATATCATCAAAGTGATGTAACAAAATGTCAGACATGTTATGAAGACGAGGCCATAGATATATATATATATATATATATATATATATATATATATATATATGGATCTAGGTGATTTGGTCGACAACTCATATGACTGACACTCATTTGGTCGACAGCTCATTTGCTCGACAAACATTCTAAGTGGGGGGCTTCGCCCCCCACAACCCCCAATGTGGGGTCTGCGCCCCCCACACCCCCCCAACTATATATATAACAACTCCACGGTCGCACAACAGTGGGGAGGGGGGCAAATCTCAGGTTTTTGCCTTGAATACTTTTTGTCAGCCATATGTGCTGTCGACCAAATGAGTGTCAGTCATATGAGTTGTCGACCAAATCACCTAGATCCATATATATATATATATATATATATATATATACATAAAGGACAGAGCCTGGCCATTCTGTGGGAATCTGTAAAGTTGAGGGATCTGTGTATGTGTAGCAATTGTTAACAGACTTTCAGAATTGTGTAGCAGTGCAGTGTGTAAATGTTTGTTGCGGTGTGTAGGGAGGAGAGTACATTTAAGTGTCACGACTCCTTTTCTATGTGACTGTGCATGCTGCTCCAATTTCTGGTGGTCTATCAGCTGTATATATTTATAGGGGCAGACTGAGACATGTTCAGTACCACTGCAGGAGTCAGACTACACTGTAACTTGGGGCCGTATGTGTAGGTGTAGTGTGTGAGTGTCATACATGATATTTTTTATGTTCACGCAGTCATCATACTCTACTGTTCATTTGGCTTACCAGTATGTCACTGTGACTGTGGTGAAATTGGTTGTGAATATGCAGGCTCACACCGGTGACTGTTTTTACTACTGTTACATACCTGTAGTGCCTAATATATTTGCAAATGCATGTGTAATTCCCCATAGCTGATTTGCGGGAGTGTTGTGTCAGTTTGATTGCAGTTTGGACAGTGCTTGATGACATAATAAGCAGCTTAGTGTACTTTTCCTAATGTCACTTTATGTCCAGATATTCATAGGATGTCCAGTTGTCTGTCTCATATCTTTCGTCTGGTCTTCATAAGTGTTGTGTATGTCTGACAAATCAGTGGGATGATGTGAGGGTTTTAGACCCTAACTAATGATAAACAAATGAGTCTTGGAGTTGTGCTATTTCAGTCAATATATGTGAAAACAGACTGTGCTACTGTAGCAACTGTCTCAGCTTATCTAGTCAAGTATTTCAGATATGTCCCTATTTTCATGGCTTTCTCCCCCCACATTGTTAGGCTTGATCTAGATTCAGTGCACTAGGGGGGTTCTGAGCATACCTCTCAAATGGCCAGATTGTTGCAGAACATCCAGGTTTATTGCTCATATTTTGTCTCTGTTCCACAAATTATTCTAATTTCTCTGGTAAATTACTGTAATGATCTGAGGATTTCTTTCAATAAATGATGACATAATGTCAGTTCCAGAACTCATATCCTTCAAAACATGTATGCTGAAACAAGGCCTGTTACTCAAGGAAATTTCTTTATCTGTAAGAGCAATATTTGAAAAACATCCCTAGTTGTGGCACATTGTCCCCCCATTTTTACAGCCTTCGCCCATATTTCTTGCACTAACAGGTTGAGAGTTATGTTTCTGAGATATGAGTGCACTACATGTTAGGATTGTGTATATATATATATATATATATATATATTTTTTTTTTTTTTTTTTTTCATATATATGTATCTCCATGGTTCCCTTCACAATCTTGAATTACTGAATGCTCGAAATTCAGTAACTCGAGACTGTAAAGTCGAACCAACAAAAATCCTGAAACCCACAAGCACGAAAACAAAAAACCCTGAACATACACAACACATACACCACACAACACGCACACCATACAACCCACTTCACAGAAACTACAAGCCCTACACTACATGCGCACAGGGGGGCAAGCCCCCCTGCACCTCCCATGTGGGGGCTGTGCTCCCCACCCCCCTACTTATATTTTCTAACTCCGAGATTGCACTAATACCAAAATAAAAAACACCACACTGACATTTTAAACTGCCTCGCACACACACACAAATACAGACACATCCAACACTCACAATCATACTCCCACCTACCTACCCTAACCCACACACACAACTTACAAAACACACACATACACTCACTTACCTTCACTTCCGTAACGTATCCCGACTCACACACTTCCCATCCCGTAGATGACATGCATAAGTGCGAATTCGAGATATATGAATTCACGCTTATGCAGATTTGCGCTTATGGGGTTTTGACTTTACAGTGTCGAGTTACTGAATTTCGAGCATTCAGTAATTCAAGATTGTGAAGGGGAACCATCTCCATACATCTATGTTTGTATATACATATATACAAAACCTAAGTGATTATGCAGAGTTTTTTCCCTACTGTTGAATGACTCTACTGCATGATATCTTTGAAAAAGCATCACAAATTCCTGCTGCTGAAATTGTATAGTGGTACATTACTCTGACTATAGTGTATAGGGTCCTCGGTTTGAGACTTGTTGGGACTGATTTTTTTGTTACTAGGCAGAACAGTGGCGGATGAAGACAGAGTGGTTAAAGCAGTTTTAAGTGGCTTTAAGTGGGTTTACATGGGTTTGCATGATGCTAAGTGATGCCAACATATGGTTAACCATACAGATGCTTAATCCGTTTTGGCTTCACTTAGCATCACTCAAACTTGCTTACTCCCTCTTACTCCTGCTAACAACCGTGTTAATTCCTTTATAGGAAAGTGATGAGAAAGGGGCATGCAGAGGAAATAACAATATGAAAGGTAGCTAGGGATGTGCAGGATGGGTGTAGGGAATGTCCATAGCTGCCCGTTTGTAATACAGCAACAGCTGTGCATTTGTATGGGATTTGGAGGTGAATTTGGACACTCAAACTCAACAGAAATTTGCTGCAAGCCAATTTGACTGGATTACATGTGTCCAGTGGGCACCTGTGTGAAATGGACAGCTATGTATGTGGCGATGATTGTTTTGGGAAGAGATGCCCTTTTTCCTTTGTTAAGGTGAGAGTGGGATGTTGGGGAAGGATTATAGGTACAGACTGAGTAAGGAGAAGGTCACAGTAAGCTGCCTGTCAGGCGCTAGAATCCGCCACATAACGCAAGCACTCAGGTCTCTCAACAGCAGGTACAAATACGACTCAGTCATTGTCCATGCTGGTGTAAACGACCTGAGACGTACTTCCTTGGACTACATGAAAAGAGACATTGAGGAGCTCTCTGATTATGTAGCCCAGGCAGGTATGACCCTGACCTTGAGCAGTATCCTACCTTCACCAAGAATGATGCCACAATACAGAGATAAGATGATCAGCTTTAACAATTGGCTTAAACTCTGGTGTCATTCAAAGGGGATCCAATGTCTGTCTGCCTGGGATGACATGCTGGACAAGCCACGCTGCTTATGCAAGGGACGGCTTGCACCTGTCACCCTGGGATTCCGGATATTGGCAAAGGCTCTTGCCACCCCATAGTGCCTTTTAGGCAAGGCTCAAATTCTAAACCTACCACCCTAGAACACAAAAAGGAAAAACTAAGGGTAATGCTGCTCAATGCCAGAAGTCTAAATCTCAAAATGCACGCACTCAAGGCCCTTCTCAGTATGGAGAACATCGATGTCTGTGCTGTGACAGAAACCTGGTTCAAGGCTCCTGAGAGCACCCCAGCACTATCAGGTTTTACCTCATATCATGCGTTCTGGCCCCAAAATCTGGAAAATACCAAGAAAGGAGGGGGGGTATCCATATTCATCAAGGACACCCACACCTCAAGACTGGTGGCAACGCACGATGCATCGGAGACCATCCAGGTGCAATTAACCATAGGCAAGACTGCTCTGCAAATTGTAGCATGTTACAGGCCATCCTCACAAACTCAGGAACCTCACATGGCCTTCCTGAAAACACTAGAGGGGATAAATGTATCACCAAACACCATCATACTAGGTGACTTCAATTACCCGAATATAGACTGGGAACAATACTCAAGCCCAAACACCCTAGCCCAAAAGTTCCTGGAATTCATAAACTCAAATGCCATGGAACAACTAGTCACCATCCCCACAAGAGGAGAAAACATACTTGATCTCATCATCACGAACATGGGAGCACAATGTTCAACACCGGAAGTATACCCCTCACTGGTGAGATCTGATCACAAACTAATCTCGCTGGAGGTCCTCATCCCACCCCCACCTGAAATAAAAAAGACCACAGTAAAGAACTTCTTGAAAGCCAACTTCACACTTCTAAAGACTAGTGTGGTCTCCTTTAAGGCCCCCGAGCAGGCGGAAAACAGTACTCAAGCCGCTGAATCACTTACAAATGCCTTCTACCAGCACCTGCAGGACTGCATGGATAAGGCAATCCCAAGCAAAACAAAGACTCTTTGTACCAAAGGCAAGCATCCAGTCTGGTGGACCCCAGCCATAAACAAACTCTACAACAAAAGGAAGAAGCTACTACAAGATAGAGCAAAATCCTTAAAAGGTAAGACACCCTTGATCACTATAAGTAAAAAACTAAGAGCTCTCATAAAATCATCCAAAGCAAATTTTGAGAGAAAAATAGCTAAAGACTCAAAAGACAATCATAAGGCCTTCTTTAGCTATGTTAGAAACCTGGGAGGAAACTCCCAGATATGCTCAGAACTAGTTCAAAATGATGTGAAGATTACTGATCCTACAGACATTGCCAACATACTGGCTGACAGGTTCAGTGCAAACTCCCCCCCCTCCCCCCCAAAAGGAGAGATATCTATACCAAGCGATTGCAGCCCCCCAAACATCTCCAACGCCCAAGTGAGAACTGCTCTCTCCAAAGCAAAAACACAGCATCCATGGGACCTGATGGTGTCCCGGCTGTGTGCTCCACGAACTCAACGAGGAACTAAACGCACAGCTAAGACAGCTGTTTAATCATAGTCTTACCTCTGGATACGTCCCAGGAGTGGCGCACTGCAACTGTGGTCCCACTTCACAAAGGCGGTGCCTCCACCGACCCTGGAAATTACCGCCCATTAGCTTGACAAGCCTTATCTGCAAAGCCATGGAGAGGATCATAATGGACCTCATAAATAAAGACATATGGAATTTGCAGACTTTGGATCCATCCCAGTTTGGCTTTGTCAAAGGCAGATCATGCCTTCTAAACTTGGTTGACTTTTTGAAACAGTCACCAAAGCCATTGATGAGGGAAAGGCAGTCCATACAGCCTACCTCGATCTGGCGAAGGCCTTCGATACAATACCCCACTCGGGTATCATTGAAAAACTCATCAGCTTAAATGTTAACCCATACATCACAAGATGGGTTGCAAACTGGCTGAGTGACAGAACCCACAGGGTCAGAGTTGCTGGCGCCATGTCAGACTCAAAGCCTGTCACAAGTGGTGTACCACAGGGCTCAGTCCTGGGCCCACTCTTGTTTGGCATCTACTTTTCCAAGTACAAGCAAACACAGGAGGGTTATGGCTGACAAAGTTTGCAGATGACTGCAAACTGGCCATAGTAGAAAACGATCTGACACAGATATCCTTCAGAAGGGTCTCACAGAAACGGATAACTGGTGCCAGAGCCATGGCCTAAAGTTAAATGCCAAAAATGCATAGTCATACCTTCGGGAAAAACAAGGTTACCCCTAGCTACCAAATAGGTGGCAATCCACTGAGCACAGAAGAAGTTATCAGGGACCTGGGGACCCAGGTTGATAGTAGTCTGTCATTCGACACCCATGTAGCTAAAGTAGTTAGGAAGACCTTCTACATTGCCCACCTTATCATGAAGGGATTCTCATCTAGATCAAGGGAGGTCATAGTCTCCCTATACTCATCACTCATCAGACCAATGATTGAGTACAATGCCCCATTCGGAATGTATCTGACCTGACACTTGCAGCAGCTGGAGAGGCCACAAAAGTTCCTCACCAAAAGGATAAAGGGTCTCAAACATCTGTCCTATGCTGCCCGACTGAAAGAACTCCAGCTCTATTCAGTCCCTTGCCGGTTGCTCAGAGGTGACCTTTGCCTAACATACAAGGCCATGTCAAACCCAGATTTGATGAATATGCTTCACCTCAAAAATCTAGATCCGTCAGAGCCACAAGGGCGGAGACTTAAACCTCAACACGGCTATTAATAGGACGTGCTGGAGGGATAGATTCATCACCCAAAGACTCCCTATGCTGTGGAACAAAATCCCGGTATATGTGAGGCAGAGCACCTCGCTGGCCTTGTTCAAGAGAAATCTTGACCAATGGATGGGAGATCGCAGATATACCCCAGGGATTACCTCAGTGTCACTGCTCAACAGAGGCACAGCAAAATAATGGGTATAGTTCCCCATACTAAAGGGGTGGCATAAGCCACAAAACTATGGGCTAGGCTTGTAAATGCCCTCGGGCAGATAGCCTAGTATGAACCTATGAACCTATGAACCTATGAACATTTGGGGAGGTAGGTTGGGTAGGAAAGCAGACAAGACAGACAGGAGAGCAAACAGGGATGGTGTATGACACGTGTGGGGTAAACACCTTGGACGGGTAGGGCGTTGGGAATTAGAGGCCCATGAACCTCCATATGGTTATGTTGGGACTGACATCCCCACCTGTAGTTAGTCACGACTGCACCTTCACAGCCCCGATGATGGCTGTGCTGGGGATGGACAGGAAGGGCTGCCTGCTACTCAAGGTGCACCAGGCGGCTCTCCATCTGGCATAGCTGGCCACCAAACTCAGAGCAGATGACACCGTGCACCATATGCCAGAACTGATGGCAGATGATGGGCTCATCTCTGTGACCACCCCCAGCTGGTTCAGGGTCTGCAGGAGATAAAGTTTCATTGTGGATCCCTAGATGTGCTGGGGCCAGGTGCCACAGTCAGATGGGGCGGAATAGGAGGATCCATTAGGATTGGGCTTCCCAAATGTGCTATGGTGTTGAGGTATTCCAAGATATATTGCTTAGTCATGAACAAAACATTTCAATATTAGATTTAAAGGCATGCATGGGTGTTCAATTAACCCAATACAACAGATGTGGAAGAGTTGTATAGCAAACAGAGCACATGCATAACTGGAACAAAAATAAGCATTGCAACAGCATGCCAGTAACAATGACAGCAACAGGCCACCAACAATGGTATTTGAACAAGGTATATTAACATGCACCCAATTAAATATATGAATAATAGTGTAACACATGCCCCAACATTAGGTTTGGTAGCAACATACCCATAGTATATGAATAATAATTAGTGATGCAGATGAGAGGTGGAGGGAGAAAAGAAAAGTCCATTAACAACTGCATAGGCCTCTATTTTTAAAACAGTACTGCTCAATACTCTAGAGGTCTGCCCTCACTTTACAACTACCTATGGCCTACATATGACATACCCATTTTTGTGAGGTGGGCCATGTAGACGGCCTTCTGTACAATGGTGCCCACATGGTGGGAAACTGTCATGTTGCTACCATCCTCAGTGCACAAGTCACCTCACACCTGATTGCATGCTCAGTACATTATTACTGTAATACTTAGTGTGGATGACATCTGCCATGGCAGGGGGAGTGATTCCTCTTCTGCCATTCTGTTTGCGGTAATGTTTCTTGTACCAGTCTGCAATCAGGTTACTGCCTCTTGGGGGATGGCCACATCAGTAGGGGGACGTAAGACAGTGGGCAGCTTGCTAGCATCCATACATCTGGTCATCCACAGACCACTGCTGTTGTCATAGGACAAAATACATATATCTCAAACAGTAGAGGTCCCCAGACCGATCCTTGGGGTACACTATTGTGGATGAATCTACTATGAGAGGTGGGTTCTACTACTTTGACTGAGTGGTTACTATCATTGGGCCAGTTAACTACCCATCTGGTAATCTACATGTCGGTGCCTAGCTGTGTAGGCTTATGTATTCTGTCCATCTGGGAACAGTGTGAGAGGATAGGGCTAGGTGAAGGTAGGCATTGTTCACCATCTTCCCCTCATTCCTGTCTTTGTTGACCACTGCAGAGAGGTCAATTAGGTTTCACAGGCCTGATCTCCCTTTGACAATACCATGGTGCGTGGGCTCAGGCAGTTTCATGTTGCCAATGTCCTTGCTCATAATGTCCTTGAAATTGCCTCCCATGCCCTTGCAGAGCAGGCTAGTTAGGCTGATGTGCATCATATTGGCTGGGTTGGTGGATTGCTCCATCTTTATGCATTGGGATGACAGTAGCTGTCCTCTGTGCAGATGGGATGACACCAGTGCTCACTCTGTGGTTGACTACAGTGCAGAATGGTTCTGAGAGGCCATGCCTTTGTTCATGTGAGATGCAGCCAGGGATGGTATCATGACTATGAGAGACCTATGTTTGTTGCCTTTGAGAGGGCATTACAGACCTGCTTCCTGATGATGAGAGGAGGGAGGGCAGGTGCTTCACATGCACATGTGTACCACTGGGGGGACAGAAGGTGGTGTTTACACTACATCTGTCTGCAGCCAGTTGCCTATATCTATGCCGTATGTGTATGTGGTGTTTTTGGCCATCACTACAGAGCAGATTTGTGTGTTGCCTCTGGAATTGCAGACGTGTGGAAGACATACTGATCTGCCTTGGTGGATGTGTGCAATCTGCACTCAAAGACAACCTTAGGGTACATCATCTGTGCCCTTATTTGCTTATAAAGACCAAGCTGACATTGCTTCCAATGAGGCAACTGTTTTTTCTTGGTCCATCCAGCACTTGTTTCTACCTATTATGGTATTTGTGTATTGCTGTTGTCCACCACAGGCATTTACCTTACCTTGAGGAAGATGATGTTGCCCTGTCAGGTACTGCTGAGTTCATACAGCTATGTGGGTGGCCACATAGTATTGTGGTGGGTCTATATTAGAACATCAAAGTTTCAAAACTTCGAATGTTCTAATATCGACCACTGTTCAGCAAAAGCTGAAAATATCAAAGCAACAGAAAACCAACATTTTTCCTAGGGAAAGAATTTGATTGTCTTTTTCTGTTGCTTCGGTATTTTCAGCGCTGTGGCGAAAAGTTACGGGTCAGGTTCAGGTAAGTGTGCAATTGAGTGTGGGTTAGAATAGTTAGGGTTAGGATGCGGGTTAGGTATGTGTGCAATTGTGTGGACGTGAGAGTTAGGGTGGGTAAGGTGAGTTAGGGTTAGGGCACGGGTTAGGTATGTGTGCGATTGTGTGGATGTGAGGGTTAAGGCGGGTTAGATGAGTTAGGGTTAGGGCAGGGGTGAGGTGAGTGTGCGATAGTGACAGACCTTAGGGTTAGGGTTTGGGTTAAGGTAAGTGGATAGTTAGTGGTGTGTGTATAGTTTAGTGTAGGGTTAGGTGTAAGATTTTAGGTGTATGTGTGTGGATTGCTGTTTCTTCATTGTGCTTGTGTTGTGTGTATGTGTTTTGGAACAGCGAATTTTTTCCCTAGGAAAAAAAATCGCTGTTCTGTATGTTCAATGTTTTCAGCTTTCGCTGAATAGGGGTCAATATTAGAACATTCAATGTTTTGGAACTTCGATGTTCTAATATAGACCCATTGTGGTGTGGGCCTGGACACTGCTGCTAGTTCCAACAAATGGGAAGTTGGCTGCACAGCTACTTCTACCTGCTCTGAGGGGATTTATAGTCATTTGTGTATAGTTCATTCTGTTTGACACTGTAAAGGGGGGCAGGTGAGATGGCGATCTGAACACTGATGGCTATGTGGTCAGATATTACCAAGGGGGATGGTACTGTAGGAGTGCTACAGTAGCTACTTATGTTGGTTAGGACCAGGTACATGAGATTCCTGTCTGCTGTAGGGGTGTTGACTGGCTGATCCACTGCATTGCCATTGACAAAGTCGAGGAATCTATGTGTGTTTATGCACAGGTGGCATAAGTCAGGCACACTATGGTTGGGTATTTGAAGAAACCCAGGAGCAGGGTAGATGACTGAATCTTGACAGATTCCAACAGGTCACAATATGTGTGGTGGGTGTCCATAGTCATGTTTGTAGGCCTGTAGCTAGCTATGATATGAGCTGGCATTTTGTCAGCTGTTAACTGCACTCAGGAAGTCACCCATGTGGCATACTGTTTGACCAGCCTGGACATGTGTATGTGTATGCTAATGTTCAACACTCCACCTCCAGTGGCTTTGCAGGCCTCCATTTGGGGTCTGAAGATATGATGGGATGAGTGACCAGCAAGTTTGATGTGCTGGCCACAGCTAGACAGCAGGTGTCAGTGACTGCACAAATGTCAGCATTCTACAGGACAAGGTACACTTGCATTGACATGGGTGTCATGGTATGACACCTAGCTCCTGTTAGAGCAAGACATCTGCACAAAGGCACACATCAGTGGTGGGCAAACGCCAGTAAATAGTGTCACTTTATGAATCTAGATGAAACACACTTATTTGCCAGCAAAATGGTGTCACATTCACAGGTGTACTCTGCAGGATATGATATCTGACAATGAAATGTATGCTAATTTGTTATGAATGAAGTCTTTAATGGTTTGCCTGTGATGTGCCAGACAATACGCAACTGTCTGAGGCATTGACTACAAATATAAGGCAGACGTGGTCAGTCTGCAGCACTCTGGACAGTTAGCAGGTATGGTCACCTGTCATGTAGTATGCACATATCCTATGTACATCTATTACATTTGTAAGACAGGCATCTGTATCAGATTAGCATTCACAGGTGATATATGACTAATTACAACATCCCAGGTAGCTGGCCTACCAGTGACACACTCAGTATTGGACAATAGAGACTCCATTAGTAGTCATACATGAGCTGACCTTTGCTGGGATGAGTCAAGGACCAGAGATGTGCTCCATGTCAATGCAGGCAGGGCAAGCAGAAATGGCCATAGGTGATGGACAGCACCATGTGAGTCCATCAGGTGTTGCTGTGGCCTAGTGTTTAATGTCCCATTTGACATCATTGCATAACTCTTTCTGCATTTCATTACATACTTACATGTCTGACATACCTGTTATAGTGCTCAGAAGTTACCTCACAACAATGCAGTTGGTTAGGTTTGTGTAGTCAGTCTGTCTTTGTGTAGATGGGTTGAGACCTGTTTTGCATAGGCAGCAACTTGCCTTTTGTAGGTATTGCTCATGAGCAGGTGATGGCCTGTGCACCAATCAGCGTCTCCCACTTGCTACTTGCATCCAGAGCAACTGTGTTGTCTTTCCATTTGTCAATGCCACAGCAACACAGTGCTATAATGATGGCCTTCATGTGGGACTTGCTCATTTCCCTCACCTGTGTGGTGGACATTATGCAGGTGTAGGGGCTACAGCTTCACAGACAGTAGGTGGGAATACCTCTCAGGAGAGGACATGTGGAGACAGCCCAGCTAAATGGGGAACAAAGCTCCAAAATTGGGTACAGATTGTAAGTCAGTACTGCTGTTATAGACATAGAGGGTTGCTAGTTTAACAGGGTTCATCTGGACATGCATTTTCTGTGTGACTTGATGTCTGACAGTGATATGTCTCTGACATGCCTCTCAACTGTCCTGATGTCCACAGACTGCCCAGGGGTTCACCTGTTCTGTTTGGTCTGTTCCTCAGACAATGTCTGTTTTTGTGGAAGCAGTAGGATAATGTGAGGATTGTAGTCAGTAACTGTTGACATCCATTGGTGTTTCAGACATCATATCCATCAGGGAAATATTTGTTACAACAAAGCCTGTGACACTGTCTGCTGTTTCAGTTTGTAACACCATTATGTGAGACATGTCCCACTTTCCAGCCCCTTGTCCCTCAAGTATGTCATGCTTTGTCCAGATGTCTTGCAGTAAGAGGGTCAGAGGTATATGATACCATTATTTATTGACTGCACTCAAGGTATCATCCCATTGACTTAGCAGAGTCCTGGAAGTGGTATGCAGCAGTGGCCATGAATATGGTCTCATACCCTGGACAATCTGTGGATATCTGTAGATATGAGAGTTATGTATGCCTGGCCATTGTGAAGTGACTGCCAAGATTGTGTAACAGTGCTGTCTGTAGATGTTTGTTTGGTTATGTAGGGAGAGTAACAGATGTGAGTGTCATAGATCCTTTTTCTATCTGTGCATGCTGCTACAGCTGCTGGTGGTCTATCAGGTGTGTATGTTTGTAGGGGCAGACAGAAAAGTCCTTTAACACCTCAGGATTCCCAGTACACTGTGACTTGGGCCAATATCTGTCAGTGTATTGTATGACTGGGAATCAGGATATGTTTATTCATAGGTTCATAGGTTCATAGGTAGGTACTAGGCTATCTGCTCAAGGGCATTTATAAGCCTAGCCAGAATGTGTTGGCTTTCGCCTCCCTTTTATATTAGTTTCCTGTGCCTCTGTCTAGCAGGGCCACTGAAGTGAACCCAGGGGTAAATTTACAAATTCCCATCCACTCGTCAAGATTTCTCTTGAAGAGAGTCAGTGAGGGGCTCTGCCTAACATAAATTGGGATTCTATTCCAGAGTGATGGAAGTCTCTGGGACAGGAATCTGTCCCTCCAGCAAGTCCTGTTTATTGTTGTAATGAGGTTTAACTCGCTGGAGCGTGTGGCTCTAAGAGATTTGGGTTTCTTGAGGTGGAGCATGTTCATTAATTCCGGGTTGGACATGGCCTTGTACATCAGGCAGAGATCACCTCTGAGCAGGCGGTAAGCAACCGAGTAGAGCTGGAGTTTCTTTAGTTGAGCTGCATAGGGCATCTGTTTGAGGCCCTCAATCCTCGTGGTGAGGTACTTCTGTGGTCTTTCCAGCTGTTGCAGGTGTCGAGGAAGGTGCATTCCAAATGGGGCATTGTACTCTATTAGGGGCCTAATGAGTGATGAGTAGAGGGGCACGATGACCTCTCTTGACCTAGATGTGAACTCTTCATGATTAGGTGGGCTATATAGAAGGATTTTCTAACCACTTTGGCAATGTGATTATCAAATAAGAGGTTGCTATCTACCTGGGTCCCCAGATCCCTAATTACATCTTCCATACATAGTGGATTACCACCTATGTGATAATTCATGGGCACTTTGTTTTTCCCAAAGGGGATGACTATGCACTTTTGGCATTTAGCTTGAAGCCATGGTTCTGACACCAGGTATTTGTCTCCGTGAGACCCTTCTGGAGGATGTCTGTGTCAGCCGGAGAGTCGATTATGGCCCAAGTTTGCAGTCATCAGCGAACTTGGTCAGCCATAGTCCTCCCACGCTTGCCTGTACCTCAGAGAAGTATATACCAAACAGGAGGGGTCTCAGGACTGAGCCCTGTGGGATGCCACCTGTAACTGGTTTAGAGTCAGACATGGCACCTGCAACTCTGACCATGTGAGTTCAAACAGGCATTGTACTCTAGAGTTCATATGGGGTAATGGTATGTTGCTTTGACTGTGGTGAAAATGGTTGTGGGTCTACATATATGCACCACTATCTGCTTTTCCCTACAGTTCCATCCCTGTAGTGCAAGATATATTTGGATATACATGGGCAATTTCCCAGAGCTGATTTGGGTTAGTGATGGTCTTACATGGTCCAGAAGGTACTAGGTGACATGGTTGGAGGCCGCCATCGTTTTTTCCATTCAGATACATGACTGTGTTCATACCTCTCTGCTATCCAGATGTCTAGACACTGTCCTGATGTGTATGTTTTATCTGTTGGCCACAACAATTGTGGGTCTCTGAGAAATCACTGAGATGATGTGAGCATTGACATCAGTAAATTTGACATTTATTTGTGTTTGACTGTTGTGCATGATATGTTTGTAAAAAAACATTGCCAATATTTACAGCTTAGATGGTGTAGTGTTATGTTGTTGTTGTTGCTGTATACAAGATCCTGGGTTCCAAACTCAGAAGTGATTACATTTTTTCATTAATGTTAAATGACCAGAATGATTGATATGTTTGAAAAAGCATTGTAGGTTTAGACAGCTCAAATGGTGTAGTAGTACATTGCAATGATTATAGTACACAGCACCCTGGGTTTGAGACTTGGCAGTGCTGATTACTTTGTTGCTGGGCAGAACAAGTCCTGATGGAGATAGAGTGATTAAGAAACTTTTAAGCAGTTGTAAGTGGGTTTGCATGGTTTTGCATGTAGCTAAGCATTGCTAAGAGATGGTTAAACCCTCTTTGCTTCACTTAGCCCCGCTTACTCCCGCGATAATTTTCTTTAAAGAAAAGAAAAAGGGTGATAGGAAAATGGTGAAATGGGGGCAAGCATAGGGGAAAACATTATGAAAAGCAGCTAGGGATGTGCAGGATGGATGGAGGAAAGGATAATAGCTCTACATTTCTTCTGCAGCAACAACTGTGAATTACATGTATAGAATTTGGAATTTACAGCCTCACACCCCAGAGGGAGGGGTGTTGGTGACAGACATTTGCAGAGTAATCAGTGGGTTGACTGAGTAGTTTCACTGTACATGTGGGCAAAAATGTAGAGCTATGTATGGGGCAATGTTTTTTGCAGGACAGATGCCCTTTTTTTAAGGTGAGAGTGGAATGTTGGTGAAGGGCTGTAGATATGTTTGGAGAGGTAGGTTGGGTGGGATAGGTTGTATTTGCAGACAGAAAAGACACTAGTCAGGGACGGTATATGACACATGAGAGTGGTAAACACCTTTGATGGGGAGGGTGGTTGGGAATCAGATGGGGAGGGTGGCCTAATGGTTAAGGTGTTTGCCTTACAAACACAAGGTGCAGGGTTTGAGTCTCACAAGGGATAATTGGCTAGGCTTACAATGACTCACAAGGGCAGTTAGCCTAGTACTAACCTATAACCTATAACCTATAACCTATGAGCCCCAAATGGATACAGTGGGACTGAGGTCCCCACCCATGGGCAATCACCACTGCTCCTTCATGGCCCCAAAGGTGGCTGTGCTGGGGGCTGGACAGGAGGGGCAGCCTGCCCCTCGTGGTGTGCCTGGTGGCCCACAATCTGGTGCAGCTGCCCACCCAATTCTGATCGGATGGTGTTGCGCACCAAACCCAGATCTGACTGTGGGTGACAGGCTCCTGTTCATGCCCACTCCTGGTGGGGACAGGCCCCATCCCTTGAAGCAGTTCCACCTGAAGGTGGTGCAGGGCCATCGGATGAGGAAGGCCTGGATTGGGTTCCCAGATGTGCTGGAGCCCAGTGCCACAGCCTGATGAGGTCGGACAGGCGGATCTGCTGGGATCTGCCTTTCCAAATGTGCCATGGTGTTGAAGAATATGTTAGTTAGTCAACACATTTCCAGATTAGTTATAACAGCATGCATGGGTGTTCCAATTAACCCATAAAGCAGATTTGAAACAGTTGTATAGAAAAAGGAAGACATGCATAAATGGAACAACAGTATGCATCATAACAGCATGCCAGTAACACTGACGGCAACAGGCCACCAACAATGGTATTTGAACAGGGTATGTTAACATGCAACCAATCAAATATATGAAGAATAATAGAACACAAGTCCCTACATTAGGTTTGAGTAAAACATACCCATGATATATGAATTTTAGTATTGATCCAGATGAGGGGTGGGGGGAGAGACAAAAAGTCCATTAACAACTGTTTATGTTTCTATTTTCCACAACAGTACTGTTCAATACTCTATGGGTCTGCCCTCACTTTACATCTGCCTATGGCCCAGAGCTTCTGTAGCACAAACATGCCTATTAAACTCTTAGCCTGAAATGGTATGGGCAGACTGAGACAACTCTGGGTGCATGCCTAGAGGGGACTCGTACATGTCAGAGTTACATATCTGGCACAGTAGGGGTACCCTGAGTGCTGTTATGTGAGTGTGCTACTGGCATACTTCAACTGGTTTCCTATCTGTGTCCAGGGTATTAGCAGCAGTGACCAGTAGCCATGATGGTGTGACACTTGAGAGACATGTATTGGGAAGAGTAAATGTTGTTTGTACCTAGCCTGCTGTCATTTGCAGGCATGTGGTGAGACAGCTGAACAGTTGTACACAGTTTCCTTAGTATACCCTTCATACAGCTATTACCAACATTTCTTTACCTGTACAATCTGTGGAGAAAATATCTTTCAACACTACCTGACTGTTTTTACATTTATTCCTGATTCCTTGTGTGTAGAAATGCATATATGTTAGTACCACTCCCTGGATTCAAACCATGTCTGGGTGTGCACAATTAACAATTAAGCTATTTTTTATCACACTGAGGTACTGGGGAATTGATGTTTCTGGGTTTACTTGTTTCTTCCCAATAGTCTCTTGGTTAGACAGTCTGAACTTGTAATCCTGTGATGCATGCATGGCAGATAGTTATTGTGCTGTGCATTAATCCTTTAGATTACTACAATCTGGAAAGCAAAGGTTAACACAAGGCAATGTTAGGGAACACACTTTGAAACTTTCCATAGTACTAGTCAGGGTTTAGAGCTTAGTGCAGTATATATTTCATATTTCAATTATATCTTGTTCTACAGCTCCACCATCTACAGTTTTTCTTACTGCTGGTTCACAGAACTACCTGACTTAATGTATGCTGTCACAGCCACGTTTGCTGTGAAGAACCTTTATACATTTTATATGTCTACAACAACATACAGAATAAACACAACAGTTTTTTGTAGGCATCTTCATTGGACATCAGTATTAGTCAAAGTTTTTTATTTATTCAGTTCACACAATAACAGTATACCTACTAGCAGTAAGCAATGTACTCCTTCTTAGCTATTTGAGCAATATACTGCAAAATAGATTTGTACTCACCAGCCTGTTGACACAGCCTCAGCAGTCTGTCAGCATGGGCTTCTGCATTCACAACCTTCTCTGCTGCAGCTGTAGGGGAGAAAAACAAACATTATGTATAGCTGTCTATCACATTCTCAGGCTAGTATTTGCTATAAACTACTTGATAGTGATACTTACTCACTACTGTAGCATTTCATGCCCATGCATCTTGGATCCACTGGGCCAAGAGCACCCTCTTCTTCCACTGTAGGTCATCATTGTTGTGCCAACTGTTTACCAGTCTGTTGGATGCCAGTAACACTGGTGAGATCACATGCTAGACTTTCCCAGGCCTCCACTTTGTATTGTGAGCCCTGGTACTGGCCCTACAGCAGACTCTCCTCATGGTTTTCTACAAGGTGTCCAGCCATGACCCTGGACTCCTGAATGCTTCAGCACTGCACTCAAAAGCACACTCCCTCTCCAACACTAGACACATTCCTGCAGAGATCAAACTAAACAGGTTATGGCTGTATTCCCACCTGCATGGTTTAAATAAGGAGATATTCCCACCCTTTTCCGTCATTGGCCATTTTGAACATGTTAAGCTCTGCTAAGCAGTGCACAAATCCGCTAAGCTGAGTTGAACAGTGCTTAAAGGGGTAATTGCTGAACAATGCTTAACAGTGCACAAATCCACTTAGCTGAGCTACCTGCTACTTAGCAATCACATCTAAGTGATGCTTAAACCTGGTAAGCATAGTTGAGCATTGCTGACCATTGCTCACTTTTCATTTTAGATAACTATCAGAATACTTACTTAATTTAGTAGGTGTATTTGATTTACTTTACATGACATTCCTCTATGTGTTTCATTACATTAGCAAGGGGTGTGACTATACTGTATGGGACACTTGTGTATACACGGGTGATTTCACATGTTATATGCACTCATGCTTCCATTTTATACCAGCTACACTTCCCTGGTTGAAAAAAGCAGTTACTACGTAATTTAAGTTTTAAAAAATAATTTTAACATTGCTATCCCATATATAAATATGCTTGCCTATCAGGATACTTGAACCATGAACACCTGCATATACAGCCAGGACTCTAACCACTACAATATCTCAACTTAGGAGTTTCTGCTGTATATTTTTATTTATCTCCTATGGGATGTTTAAGCAATGCTAAGTGGAGGTCCATAACACGCACAGCCACTTAGCTACACTTACACATTTCTTAGCATGTAAAAAATGATTTATTATATTATTATTATTATATTATTATTTTATATAGTGAGTATTTTGGTTTTTGACAAGTCATTGAGGACTGCAGTCAGGGAATAATGGCATACATTTGACTTGTAGACTGTTATCCTTTAGAAATTCATGCTAGTAATGCATGAACTGTTTTCTATCAACTTTCTAAATTTGTAAGGGCAATATTTGAGTAGTGTCCCTATTTTTAAGACTCCCTCCCATTATTTGTGCCATTGTCCACATGAACTGCTGTCAGGGAATAATGGCATACATTTGACTTTCAGACTTCTATCCTTCAGAAATTTATGCTAATGCATGACTTGTTTTCTATCAACTTTCTAAGTTTGTGAGGGCAATATTTAAGTAGTGTTCCTTTTTAGGGCTTCACCCCATTATTTGTGCCTTTGTCCACATTTCCTGCTTCAGCACTATTACAATGCAGGGTGTGTGTCGCAGAACCTGTCTCACGCCCCCTGCATTGCTTTCCTGCTCCCATATGTATTTCAGTGTCTGCAGACACTGAAATGATCATTTATTTCATTTCAGTGTCCATGAGCACTGAAATACTGGCATAATATTATAGAAATTCTCTAATATTATACTATATCAGGGTTAGAAAGTGCCTTACATCACTTTCTGAGTGCATGGGATGTGTTTGTAGTCCATGCACTACATGAACATGCCCCCTGCACTTGTTCATGGTTTTTGTCCATTTAGCCTTAACAGCAGCATGCCTTCATGAATATGCAAGGCATGCTGCTGTGGCTACACGCAGACGAACCACTATTGAATCCAGGGGAATGTCTTTTTATATGCAGACACTATTTATTTGCAAAAATAGGGAATTGCAATGGGAACTCCTTCTGCAAACTCATATGCAAATTTAGTGCTGAGTAAATGGGAAGAAGAGCATGTATTGAGCATGAATGGTTACAGTCATCATTTGATGTTTTATCATTGATTTGTTGACAATGTATTTATTTTAAGGTGGGGTTCACAAGAGTTAACTTCTTTTGTAATATTTTTGAATAGTACCAAAGATTTCTTAGAATTTACTGTCATGTTCAAACAAGGAAATCAATACATCTGGAGATGGATGACTTGGGTAATGTTAATAATTCTCTATATAGTAAGAGTTGTTGGAAGAACAATCTATTAAAATATGACAGCATGCATCCAAGATATATTTACCCTAATATAGTCAAAGGACATTTTATTAGAGTCTCGAGGTTATGTACGTCAGAGACAGAGTTTAATAAAGACATGGAATTACCAATAATTTTATTGAAAGCAGTTATAATAGAAATATATTAGATGTGAAGAAAAACTTGATATGTGATGGGAGAGAGATGGCTTATAAGCCATTTTTTCTCTTGTGAACCCCAAATTAACATGAAAACTGTAGACAATACCAAGAACTCTAGATTAATGTTTGTAACTAGATATACAAACGATATAGGTCCTATATGTGATATTGTACGGAAGAAATGGAGGTTTTTAATAGTGGATGAGAAAAGGTGAAACCCCTGTTTTGTTTTAGGAATTCTTTAAACTTGAAGAGGCAATTGTGTGGCATCAAGAAGTCTATCATAGGCAGTGTGACATCCAGAAGGATTAGCACATATACCTGTCATAACTGCCTTCTTTCTATCTTTATTTCACAGGAACAGGTATTTTAACATCCTAAGTTGAATTTTAAGTTTAAGCCCCATTTCTATAGGGATTGTTTAACTCAACATGTAATATATTTGGCTACCTGTAATTCATGTATATGTTTCTATATAGAAAAAACTAATAAAAGATTAAAAGATAGAATATTAAGGCACCTTTATGATATCATAAAGGTGATATTAAGAATGAATTAGCCAAGCATGTCTTGGAACATCAGGAAAATACATTTACTTTTAGGGTGTTGCAACAGATACATCCAACTATAGGGGGAAATGACTGGTAGCCCAACATAATGCATCAGAGATACTTCTGATGCAGCTAACATTGGGTAAGACAGTGATTCAAGCCATCAACTGCTATAGGTCCACAACCATGTCACAAGACTCACACTCCACGTTCCTAAGCACCCTGGAGAATATTAGGGTCCACCCTAACAGTCTCATACTGGGTGACTTCAACTACCCTTCCATTAACTGGGAAAACTACTCATGTACCAATACAATTGCCAAACATTTCCTAGAATTCATTAATTCCAACGCCCTGGACCAGCTCGTTCTGACCCCCACTAGAGGTAGCAACATCCTTGACCTGATCATTACTAACATGGGCGACCATTGCTCTACACCAGTAGTCAACTCCTCCCTGGTTAGGTCTGACCACAAACTAATCACCTTGGAAATCCACATCTACCCCCACCCCCAACAAAGGTAACCACCATGAAAAACTTCTCCAGAGCTAACATTAGGCTCCTAAAAACAGAGTTGGCTAGCTTCATGGCACCAATGCAAATGGAGAAAAGTTGCATGACCATCAAATCATACACCAATGCACTGTATGAACATGTATACAAATGCATGGATCTCTCCATACCCAATAGAACCAAGACGCTCTCCTCCAAAAAAAGGAAGCAAATCTGGTGGTTCCCTGCCATAGACAAACTCTACAACAGAAGGAGAAAACTGATGCAGAATAAGGTGAAGTCCCAAGACTGGAAAAACTCCCTTATCAGCCTCAACAAAAAGTTAAGATCCCTCATGAAATCCTCTAAAGCTAGTTATGAAAACAGAATTGCAGCAGATAGTAAAGACAACCGCAAGGTCTTCAATAATTATGTAAAGAATCTCCATGGCAATACCCAGATTTGTTCTGAGGTACTGCACAATGGTACCTCTAACAGATATTGCCAATATACTGGCCGACAGATTCAGTGCCAACTTTACCCCTCTCTCCCCCACCAAAGGACCAATTCCAATACCAGTAGATTGTCAGGCACCCAGTATTACTGCTGCACAGGTTAAAACAGCACTGTCCAAGGCCAGGAATATAGCTTCTATGGGACCTGACAATATCCCTGGCTGTGTTCTACATGAACTACAGAGTAAATCAAAGCCTCACCTCAGGCTTTGTCTTACTGAATGGCGCACTGCTACAGTCATCACTCTCCACAAAAAATGAGTGACTGCAGACCCTGGGAACTATCATCCCATTAGCCTGACAAGTCTGATATGCAAAGCTATAGAATGCATCATCATGGATCTAATAAACAAGGATATAAGGAATCTCAAAACTCTGGATCCCACACAGTTAGTTTTTGTAAAGGGCAGATCATGCCTGCTCAACCTGGTTGACTTCTTTGAGTCAGTTAGCAGAGTTGTGGATGAAGGCAATGTGGTTCATACAGCCTACCTTGATCTGGCCAAAGCCTTTGATACCATTCCCCACTCAGGAATCATAGAAAAACTCACTAAGCTAGGCATCAACCCTTGTATAACTAGGTGGGTTGAAATCTGGCTCACAGAGAGAACCCACAGTGTGAAAGTAGTTGAATCCAAGTCAGACTGCTGACCTGTCACAAGTGGAGTCCCACAGGGTTTGGTCCTGGTCCTCTCCTGTATCTACTTCTTTGAAGTCCAGACCAGCACGAAGGGATTCTGGCTGACAAAGTTCACAGATGATTGCAAGTTGGGAGCTATTATTAACTCCCCATGTGATGTTGACATCCTACAGAAAGACATCACTGAGACCAACAACTGGTGTTAGAAGCATGGCCTTAAGCTCAATGCCAAAAAATGTGTCATCGTCTCCTTTGAGAAAAACCCAGTTCCCATGCATTAGCACATCGATGGTAGTCCACTGAACACAGAAGGAGTTATAAGCAATCTGGGAACACAGTTTGAGAGCAACCTCTCTTTTGACCACCACATTGCCACTGTGGCCAGAAAGTCCTTCTATGTGGCACATCTCATTACTAAGAATTTTGCATCCAGGAAGAAAGAGGTCATTGTCTCCCTCTACTCTTCCCTATTAGGCCAATCATTGAGTAGAATGCCCATTTGGCATGTACCTCACTTGACACCTGCAACAACTAGAGAGGCCACAAAAGTACCTCACAAAGGGGATCCTAGACCTTAAACACTTGTCCTATATGGACAGACTCAAAAAACTCCAACTATTCTCTGTCTCATATCGGCTATTTAGAGGTGGTCTCTGCTTGACTTACAAATCCATTTCTTTTTTTTTTAAAACAAGTTTATTGTTTTTAACATACAAAATAAATATCATAACAATTTTATACAAGCAATTAAAACAGAAATAGTTATAACATTCAATAAAATAACCAAAGTATTTACAAAAACATCCACTAAAAATCAAATCAATTGATTAAACTATAATGTCATGCTATTGAAACTAAGATTTTTAAAACAGGTTTTGTAAAGTATCCCATATAATATAATAAGATGCTTTTCTAGTAGTTCTTGATTTTATTGTCATCAATTCCATATGACACACTTCAGTCATAACATTTTTAAATTCATTAAATGAAGGAGGGGTATCTGAAATCCAATTTCTGGTTATTATTTTACTAGCTACTGCTAGAATAGACCATAATAAGGAACGTTTAACTTTTTTAACACTTTTAGGAACAGGTGTGTTAAATAATATAAGTGATTTAGAAACAATGAAATTATCTGTGAAAAGGGCCTGCAAAAAATCATTGATTAACTTCCAATACTCCTTCAATTTTATACAGTCATAAAACATATGTGCCCAATCAGCATTTATTTCTACATTACATCTTTTACATAAGTTGTCTTTATTATTTATTTTATTCATCATTAAAGGTGTATAGAAGGATCTATGCAAAAATTTCCAAGTAAAAAGTCTCCAATTAATGGAAGAAGTAGTTTTATAAGCAGATTCCAATATATATTGTTTATCTTGTTGTTTTGGTGATTCACCATTAATGGAAATGAAATAATTCTAATAGGTATCTGAACTGTAATGAGTTTCTTCTCTGATAATTTTATGTATGTATGAGAGCTTACCTTTATCAGAAACTCTATGTTGTAAATGTAATATCAAGTAATCAATCAGTATTGGAACAGGTTCTTTAACTGTTAAAGACATTAAATCAATTTTATTAATAAGATGTTGTCTAAAAGTCTGAATTTCTAACCAACATGTTTCTCTCAAATCAAATTCTTGCTTTAAGAAGTCTAAATTTTTTACTTTATTATCAGACAGCAACTGATACCAATACTTTAGGTCATTCTCTGTGACTAAAAGAGTTCTTTCAGAGGTGGTTGACAAAAGCATACCTTGTGTATACATTATAGGGAATAGAATAAAATTCCATTCCTTATACTTAGGATGCATGAATATAAAATTACGATAACTGTTAATAATGTTTAATGGGTAACTAACTATATATTTTGGTGTAATGGATGAAGTACAAAATTCTTTTAGTAACTATAACATGGGGTTATTTACAATAATATTTTTATGTATTAAAGAGATTTTCATGAAGTGAATGCTAATTAGTTCCCAGTAATCTTTCCATCTTGCAACATATGACTGATCTATTAACAAAGTAATAACTTTTATAATAGAAGAGATAGTATATAAATTAAAGTCTGGAAATGAAATGCCCCCTTGAGACCAGCTATTAGTATGTTTCTTTAATGCAATCCTAGGTCTATTAGGTGCCCATAAGAAATTTAACATTAATGAATTCAATTTCTTAATAATTATTTTTGTAGGTGGGAGCATTATTGATTGTATTAAGTATAATATCTTAGGGAATACTATAATTTTAATAATTGTGAGTCTCTCTTCCATGGTAAAAAACATATTGTTCCAGCTATTGAAAAGATTTTGTATATTAAGAAGACAGGTATTATAATTATTATGTATAATAGATTTGATATCTTTAGTTAATATTATACCTAAGTAAGTTATCTGACCTGAGTTGGGTATATATTTGTTAAAATCATTAATGAGGACATTTTTTCGTGTGTATATTGGTAATATTTTAGTTTTTTCTTCATTGAATATTAAACCAGAGATATTTTTAAAATCCATCATTTTATCAAATAAGGACTGCATAGAAGAGTTAGATCCTGCTGATGTAATTAGAACATCATCTGCAAAAAGTTGAATTTTAGATATTGTATTTTCATCTATATTAAATCCTTCTATATCAGTACTGTTTCTGATCAAATTAGCCCAAGGCTCCATTATTAAAGTAAATAATAGTGGAGAGAGTGGACACCCTTGTTTTGTACCTTTTAAAATGGGTATTTTTTGTGAGACATATGTTCCTATCTTAATTTAAGCCAATGCTCCTTTATATAGATGTTCAATTAGATTTACAAATGCATCTGAGAAGTTTGTACACTTCAGTAAAATAAACAAGTAGTCCCAACTTACTGAATCAAATGCTGAACTTATATTGAGACTAATAAGTGTTAAATCTTTCTTTTTCCTATTTGCAAAATCAATTAATGTTAAAGTTCTTCTTATATTATCAAAAGTATTTCTATTTACAATAAAGCCTGTCTGGTCTATATCTATAATGCCTGGGATGATTGTCTTTAATCTATCAGCAAAAATACTCATAAACATTTTATAGTCAACATTAAGTAATGAAATAGGTCTATATGAAGTGCATCTGGTTGGGTCTTTATTGGGTTTTAAAATTGGTGAAATAAATGTGTATTGCCAAGATGGGGGAGTTGTTAACTCATTTTGGGCCAAAATAAAAACCTTATGTATTAATGAATAAGTACTTTTGGCAAGAATTTTATAGATCTCTGGTATAATACCATCATTACCTGGTGCTTTGTTTGATTTAAGCTTATTTATTTGTGTAATAACCTCTGTATATGAAATATTTTTATCCATTAGTTTAGTCTGTTGTTTATTAAGTTTTTTGTTCATGTTTGTAGTTATAAATTTCTTTATTTTATCTTTAGGCTCCGTGTTAATGTTATTATGATTAATTTTGTGAAAGTGATTTCTAAATTCATCTAATATTTCTGGTAAACTAGAAACATTCTTCTTTTTCCTTGGAGAGAAAATTTCTTTGATATGATTTTGTTTATGCAACCTTTTTGTTTTATTTTTAAGTCTATGTAAGTATTTGGGACTTATTGAGTAAGACAAAAACTTATATTTTTCTAATGTTATTTTAACTTTATGAGTTAAAATTTCTTTGTATTTCTCATTTAATTTATTTATTTCTTCATTGACTTTTTTGTCCATAATATTTTCTTTATTATTATGTTTGTATGAGTCTAATTTGCTTTGAATATCTAGTAATTCCTTGTCCCAAGATTTCCTTTTATTATTATACCATCTGATACTTTGTCCATATAAATATGATTTTAAAGTATCCCAAACATAAACAATGGAGACTTCAGGTGTATTGTTTAAGTCTAAAAAATGTTGCACTTCTGAAAGTATATAATCTTTATAGTCTTTTAGTTGAGTTAAGTATGCTGGTATCCTTTTAATCTGAACACTGTAAGTACTTTTTATCATAAACTCAAAGACAATTGAATTATGATCTGATATAGGACACGAAATGATTTTAGAATTAATTAAGTCTGTTACCATCTGGTTAGAAATAAAGACTCTATCTATTTTTGAATAAGTTTTATATCTGTTAGAAAAAAAAAAAGTGTATGGTAATGATTTTGAATCTATCTGATTATTAATATAATTCAAATTATATAAATTAACAAAATCCTTTAAATGTTTTGCATTAGATGTAATTTTCCTTTTTCCTATAGTAGTAGTATCTTTTTCACGTAGGATACAATTAAAGTCACCTGCTAAAATAATATCTCCTATAGAAAATGATATGATCTTATTGAGATGGTGTTTCACTGTATTAATGCCAATTCCTGGTATCCAATATACATTGATTAATGTATATGTCTTTCCATTAATCTGTATTGTAACCATACAAAACATTCCTTTATCATCTTTATAAGACTTAATAGTTTTAGGTATGGGCATACTTTTATTCCATAAAATAGTCACTCCTCTTTTTTTCTGAGTGTGTTCTGAACTAACCAAGACTGTGTATTTATTAGTGGCTAATTTATCAATATCCTTTTTCAGGAGATGTGTTTCTTGAAGGAATACTAAGTTGGCCCTATGCAAATTAATGTATCTCATTAAACTTGCCCTTTTACATGGGTTATTCAGTCCATTAATGTTTAAAGAAATTCCTTTTAGAGAAATCATTTAGCTTTTATAAACATATAAAACATATAATCAGAATAACAATTAACAAAATAAGTGATATTATACCTCCTCCTTTTAGGTGTACCATTAATTATAGCTGTATTTATTGAAAATCTTATGGGATTTTGTATAAGCTTCACTTTTATTTGTAGTGACAATGAGTTTATAAAATGTGTTGTGGATATCAGAACTATATACAAACAACAATAAACAGGTGAAAATAATATTAGGATTAAACATTGCACCCAGCCTGGAGTTAAGAACTCCAACTTTGAGTAGCACATACCACTCAAGTTATCCCCCTATCCTAAGCAGCAGTACCTCAGCTACCACCATATCAATTCAATACTAACTATTATTAACTAAAGTTAACCTCATTTAATTAGATTATCTAGTAAGACAAAGCTAAACAATTTATAAATCAGCTTCATATAAACAAATAAGAACATTTAGAAACAGCTCATATAACTATGTACATCTATTTTGTATAATACACTCATAATCAAAATAGCATTCTAATAAACTTGATAATGGGAACCGAGAAGAGAGAGTGAGAGAGAAAGGAAGAGAGAGAGAGAGAGAAAAAAAAAAGGGGGCATATCTATATATTAGTTTATTAAAAGTTTGTAAAAATAAGTTCTTATGTTCATTTGGATTCAATAACTTAGGCTATTATGGTTCAGACGTTACATATATTAGGGTATTCCTACTTTCTGCCATAGAAATGCAGTTAACAGTTTTAAAAACTTTAAATTACTTGCACCAAAGCTTTCTTCTCATACTTATTATTGCCAGTTAAATAAGATATTTATACTCATACATATGTTTACAAATCATACTGCACAGCAATATAAATTCCTAGTTATCATAAATCATTGTGAAGAAAGCCATCTGTATTTTATATATCTGAACTGCTGCTTTAAAATATGTCACATGACAGTTTCTTCTAAGATATAATCATAATGATACTTGTGCTTGTCAATTAGATAAGTCAAATGATTTATAACATTATATATGTTTAAATCATAAGTATTTATATACATTAATATGTTGCAGTCATGTAAGCTTTTAAAAACATGTGTATATATGTTTTACCTTCTATGCCTTCTAAAATATCTCACTTGCTTACTATGGCATATTGAATCATTTAAAATCATTATAACTTTCTTATTTTATAAATTACATCTTAAATAAGTAAGTCGTTATAAAGAATAACTCACATTTAGATGTCATAAAGTTCGTTTTTTATCACAAAGTCGCATTTACAGCAGTTCTACTTCCTGGAACAGTGTTCTTCTTGAATCTGCGATGTGTCAGTGTGAAATCAGGGGTCAAAGTTCAAAATGACTGCATTCAGCTTCTCTGCGTGTATTCTGAGTGTTGAAGCTTTTAAAACAACTCGAGGACACTATTCACGAGGTAACCCACATCCCAAATTGTCTCCCTTAACATTCTGGCGGGAATTTTAGTAAATGCAAGTGACTGACATTCATTTAGTAATACAAATGAAACTAAACAGTGCAAAACCTTCGCAAAGTATTTTACAAGTCATTACAGTCTCTATGACAGTGAAACCAAGCCTACAGTTATTTAACATATTATACAACTTATTTTTATATGCCCCACAAATCCATTTCTGATGCAGCTCTATTAAAAAATGCTACATCTAAAGAAATCTCAATCCCTCTGCACCACACACTGCATGGACCTCAACCTCATTACATTACCACAATTAGAACACGCTGGAGGGACAGGTGCTATAGAAGAGACTTCCCATACATGTCAAACAGAGCACCTCACTGGCCCTCTTCAAGAGAAATCTTGATGAGAGGATGGGAAATAGAAAATTCACCACAGGGATCACTCCAGTGGCTGTACTCAACAGAGGCACTGGAAACCAAGATCAAGTGGCATGATGCCAGAGTAATCCTATGGGTCAGGCTTGTAAAAGCTCCAGGGCCATTAGCCTAGTACACACCTATGTACCTATGAACCTATTAGTTCTATAGAAAGGTCTGAGTTACACTGAATACTGAAACTGCAATCTGATAGGTAGCCAGGATTAAATGTTTGTATCTCCTTAAAGCCATCCCTTGAGGGGCGGAAGTTAGTCTATTGAATAAAATATTTTAATTATTTTAACAGCATGTGATTGGTTATCTTCATATTTGAATGTGATATTTAAGTGTTTTCTACATATGTATTATTTTAGATCTGATGAAGCCTTGTATACAATGTGAAAATGCTTGTCCTTATTAAACATTTTTATGCTAACCACTGTGGTGGTCCTGCTTCTTGTTATTATCATTTGTCTCCAAGCTTGACTATGTATCACTGCATGCATATGAAGCACTGCATCATCAAAATCATTCCCTATCAGGACAGCTGCAGGAATATCCTCAAACACAAGCTTCCCTTCCTCAGGAAGTCTAGTAACTTCCGACAGTTGTGCCTCACTGTCAATCAGGGTACTAACACTCACCTCCATCCTTGCAGTAACTGTGTCCAAGGGAACATCAGTATCTACCTGCATCCATGGTTCACTTTCAGATTTTCTGCTACAGGATAGCTCCTTCTCTGAAACAGTCACTCCACCAGTCCCAGCTTCAGGTACAAGATCTGTCTGGGTCTCCCCCAGACTACCATACCTACATGCCTGTCTCCAAGTGTGACTACATGTCACTGCATGCATAGAAGGTACTACATCATCAAAGTCATTCCCTATCAGGACATCTGTAGGAATATTCTCAAACACACCTATCTGCTTGCTTCCTATTCCACCCTCCCAGTTAAGATGAACCCTAGTCAAAGCTACTTGAAGTGAGGTCCCTCCCAAAGCTGTGACTGGAGTGGACTGCCCAAGCAAGTACTGCTCTGCTCTAAGCACTGCAGAATTCACTATGGTTATATCAGAAGCTGTGTCTCTCTTAGCAGTAACCTGTTTACCTTCTACTAAGATAAGATATAGATTTTGGTGATAGATGGGTACCCCTTTTGTTTCTGAATGACTTACCACTGGCAGTTTGTCATTCTTACTTGCTGGTTCCCTCACCTTTTGTTTCTCACCTTGCCTCATTGGACATTTGACTGCTACGTGGCTCCTCTGGTTACATTTGAAACATATCATCCCTAACCATGTATGCGGACTAGTAGTTTCTCCTGTTACTAGTGTACTCTTTTCGAGTGGTTTTGACTGCCCCCCCATAGGTTCCCTTATGTCCATGTGCAGAACTGGGTATCACTTTCCTATGCATTGGTGCTCTGGTCACTAAGCAGAGATCCCCTTTTTTCCCTAACTCCTCTGCGGAGTTACACTGTCTGTCTTCTCATGTCATCAGACAAAGTGCTGAGGTCTTGTCCCCTCACCAAAAGGTCTGACAGTCCCTCAAAAGTGGTGACCTAACCTCCCTCACCCATCTGTGAAAGTAAGTACTTAAAATCAGAAATACAATCATATACACTTTCATCTGCCTTCCAGCTATGTTCATGAAGCTTTTTTCTATAAGCTTCAGATGTTAGTTTAAAACAATCAAAAAAAAGTTCTTAACTTTATCATAATTCACACAACCTACATAAGACAATTCTGATATAGCCTGAACAGCTTTACCATGGAGTAAGGGAGTCAGGAGCCGAACCTAGAGGTCATGGTCAAATTCATACTCGCTACATACCCTCTCAAATATATGGATAAAACTATCAAAGTCCTCCCCATTCTTGTATTGAGGAAAACATTTACTGACCTTTAAAGCTCTTGAGGTCTGGGTATTCCCTTCCCCATTACCTCCATGACCTTCTTGAAGGGTACAAAACTCCACTTCATGCCTGCGCTGTCTGTCATTTTTTCTCAGCTTCCAAATGCCTCAGCTTCTTGGGCTTCCAGGTCAGTCTCTCTTTAGTTTTCAGTTGTTTGGGTTCCAGTTCATATTGATGCTGCTTCTCTTCAGCCTCCAGTTCATATTGGCACTGCTTCTCCCTTTCTTCAGTCTGCAGTTCCAGCCTCCTTAACTCCAGGTGGATTCTCAGGTCTTCGGAAGAAAATGTGGACTGTCCTGTCTTGGCAGGCTGCACATCCCCATTACCAAACTGGATATCCTCCAAATGACTGGTGTGAGCTGAAGCCAAAGCTAAGGCTGAAATCATTGCTTCCTTAGGTTGGTATGCATCAGTCTTCTGGTTTCACACTCCTTGGCCAACTGGTTCTTTGTCAACTTATGATAGTCTTCTGCTGACATATTTGCCTGCTGTCCCTCACTAACTAAAAAATAAATAAAGCTGTGGTGGACTGAGATTCTGTATGTTTACTTTGTGACTGTCAAGAATGCACAACTTAATGACAACTTCCCACAGGCTACAGAATCCAGTTACAAATCCCACACTGCTACCACCAAATAATGTGATGTCTCGATGATACTCACTGGACTGCTAACAATAATGTGATGTTGCCCACTATTCTTGGTCAGTAAAGGAACTTCAATCCTCACTATTATCTCCAATGTGAGACCATCACTTAAACAGGAGTAATATTTCACAATTTCCCCTAAGAGCACAACAGGAACATGCTCTAACATGGAACTGGACTGTATACTTCTGTGTACCCCTAATGTAGCTATTTATTACACACATCAGAGCAGTCCCAGTTTAAGACCCCTGCTACACTCACACTTGAATAAATTAAATCTCACACATCCAAACATTTCTGGGAAAGCCTGAGACAGATTTCCAGCTGTGTCTCTTCCCCAAAATAATACAGTAGCATGCTGTCACCAATCAGAGATCTTACATGGTCTTTTAAAGGGGTGTTAAAATATGAAAATTAGATATTAAAACAAATTATAGCAAATGACCTATAACAGTCTGCTAACTGACAAAAACTGACTACTAACTTCAACTGTCTTCAGCAAGCTCTTTTATAGACTAGCTTAACTGTCACAACTGTCCCAGTTCTAATTTTTGTTTCATATTTTGAAAATCAACCAACAGTTGTTTACTAAAGTTCATTCCTGTCTTTCAGCCTCTGACAGTAACACACACCAACTGTCAACATTCTGATTACATCATCTGCTGATCAGCTGATTCTGACACAGTCTGCATTTAGAATCTTCTTCAAAAATATGTGCAGTTAGAAATGTAGAGGAGCACTGCTCAAGCCTTTACAACATTCTGTACAAACAGATTATGTCTCATCATGTAAAAACTTCCCAATATCATAGCTAGTTATGATGGCATATAATACACAGATTAATCTGAAATTATGTACAAAAACTTCAGCCATACATGCTAGCACAAATTACATTGTCTAATTTCTTCACAATTTATACCAAATCATTTAATTTCAAATTGTTTTTCAAAGTTAGCTGGACTGAGCCTAACCTCTTCTCTTTCAGTACCCTCTGTTGTAATAGCAATTTCAGCAGTTATAATATAGACTGACATACAGGTGTATTTCCTTTTTCTGTCCAGCAGGACCAACTGTTGTTAAATTTTTAACACAAGCAGCTTTACAGATACATTTTTCAACACAAGCGTTTGTAAAAAATCAGTTTGATATACAATCGGCATATATTTTTTTACAAAACTCCAGCTAGCTATGCTGGCATATGTTACACATCCACTGCCCTACTTTTCTTGGCATAGCTGGCAGAAGACTCATAGTTACATCAGTTAATACTAGGCTAACTGCCCTTGGGGACCATTTTAAGCCTAGCCATTTATCCCATGTGAGAATCCAATCCTGCATCTTGTGTTTGTAAGTTAGACACCTAAACCATTATGCCCACCTCCCATCTCACATTACCACATATCTCCTCCCTTTGAAGAGTCAAGCTAGTTTTTCAAGTCAACCTGAAGAAATGTTGTTTGACAGGAATGAGCTTGTCTGGGAATATATTAACCCATATCCCATCTTGAGACCCTGTCTGCATTGACATTGCTGATCCCAATACAGTGCTGCACTGTTATGTCATATGCTTGCAACCCTAGGCTCCACCTTATTAACTTGGCATTTTGCTGGCTGGCTCAACATAGTCATAGATACCCCTCAGAATCCTGCTGCCTCCTACTGCAAATACTTAGCACAATAGCCTCCCTATCATGGTGAGGCTTCATCGTGTTAACATGGTACAATTTGTGCCCCTGCCTAGCAGTTCTACTATGTAATTTACATCACTGACCTTCCTTACCACTTTGGAGGATCCCTCACAAGCTACCTGCAGCTTATTCTGTCAGACATATATATATGTAGCTATAGATATAGATATATACGTGTTTGTGTAGTTGTAGAGAGATAGTGTCTTATATTTAAAAATGCAGTGAGTTTTAAAGTCACAGTATTTTACAAATACTCCCACAGTTATATGTGGCCCTGGGCTATTTTATTAAGGTGGTATGGTATAGGGCTTCACCTCCATGCAAAAAAAAATTAAAGCAAAAACAAAACAAAACAATAAAAACAATGCTTGTTCCAGGATAATTAAGTCTGTTTTTGCATGGCCCCCTTTCAGCAGGACTTTTGAATTTGCTTGAATTTATATATTTTTAAGTTTAGAACTTGAAGCATACACACACACGCACACACACACACACACACACACACACACACACACACACACACACACACATAATGTATCTATACCTGTCAATATTGTTCTGTTTATCTATCTATCTCTCTATCTACTCCAGGATCACACAGCACCAGGGAAACTGCGTATCTATATTAAAAGACCAAAGAGGTGTTTCAGCAAACAGCTCTTGGTCGACACATAATGAGTGAATGCCCTAAAGCGTGAACGCTCAAAACAGCGATTTCTTTCCCTGGGAAAGAAATTACTAGCAGAAATACACACACACAAGCTCAAAACAGTGGTTTCTTTCCCTGGGTAAGTAACCACTAGCACAAACACACACACACACACACACACACACACACACACACACACACACACACACACACTTTAAAACATAACAATGTGGGGGGCTTTGCCCCCACACCCCCTAACGTGGGGGGTTGTGCCCCCACACCCCCCTAGCTAAATATGCCAACTCTGAGATCGCACTATAGTGAGGAAAGTGACAAATACTGAGCGATAGCCAAGTAATTTCTTTCCTAGGGAAATAAATTGCTGTTTTGAGCATTCGCACTTTAGTGCATTCGCTCATTACGTGTCAACCAAGAGGTGTTCGCTAAAACACCTCTTCGGTCTTTTAATATAGACCCAAAACTGCGTATTGCCAATTCCTGCTGTACTTTATTTTATGCAGCTTAAAACAGTCACCTTTTGACTGTCTGTGCCAACATTTAGGCCACTTCTGTCAAAGATTGATCAATTACAGTCTGAAAAGATTTGACAAGATCAAATTCAATTGATTGAATGGCACCCCCACATATATATCAGAAGTTTTTTTCTGTACCTTCATTTGCATTCCTTCTACTTGAGTATATCATCGTTTAATGGCAAGGTTTTTATATAGTTACCAGAAGCTGTTCTCTGTTCTATTTTTAAAGTGTAATGTTTTCTGATAAGGTGGTATGTACACCACAGAGTTCAGTCTCTTACAGTTCTCCTGTGTCCTATGTCATGAGCACTGTTCCAATTAGTCCCTTGTAAAAACTGTTGTTTATGCTTTGTTAAGAGAGGCCTAGATATGTAATAGCATTATGCTGTGATAGGAACACATACATTTAATGTTTTTTTTACCTGACTTGTGCACCTCATCTATAGTCTTATATTTTCTTTTCACTTATTTCTTTATTTTTTAATTTCCATTTTTATTATCTGTTGTTGAAAGCAGTAATGAAGATAAACATCTGTGGAAAGTTTGTACTTATGTTGATTGACAAATGAGCAGCTGATATATAAATCATGTTTGAGATATAACACTTTACTGGCAAAAGAGCTATATTTAATATTTTTACACCACTTGCTCTTGTTTTCTGCAAATGCTTGTTAACATCTCACTGTGTTCAGAAAAATTAAAATTCAAGTGTGTAACTGCAAGAGTTCAAGAAACTATTTATCAGAAATGTCATGCATTTTTAATATACAGTATTGAAGACAGAGATCATATTTCCTTCATAGCAGCATATTTCTAGGTCATATTTATCTTAAGTATTGTGAAAGATCCATAAATAAACTGAGTTACACAATATGGAAGATGGATTATTGCTGTGCACATGGCCTTTACATGATGAAAGTCTCTAAACATTAGGGAGCATATATGTCTTAGTACGTGTCAAAGCAAATGCGTTTCACGTCAAAGCAGAAAAATGTATCTTCTTGTTATTGATGTTTATATTTAGACCTAAACAAATAGGGCATCCTATTTTTCAGCTGCTACACTCAATGTTTATGGCTTTTATTGCACAATGAAAGAGTTCCAGTTAATCTGTAAGTTTTGTTATATAGAGGGCATTGGTGAAAATGGCTTGATAGGTGAAACTATATGTATCACGAGCTATGGAAAATGTAGTTTAGTATTATCAGACACTGGAACTTATTCATTTAGATCTTAACATACTTGTGTTTCATATAGAAGAAACACCGATAAAAAAAAATCATTACTGCAAGGGCTATTAAATAAAAAGCTGCTAAATATCCATTTTAAGTAGAAGACCAGGCAAAAAATAGGGCAGATATTCAAATGACTGTGAATGCTCTGGCCTGAAATGTTCCTTGAATCTAACTTACTTATTATTTGTTATGTAGCAGCATATTTTAAGTGAAGGCATTCTGAATTTGAGATGTTACTGTCCCAATGGAAGTTTAATACCTGTTTGTGTCACAATGGAAACGTGAAAGCTGCATCTGTTAAAGTTATTGACATGTTCACATTCATTTATTTTTACAGTGATCTTTTATTTAAACCATCACCTTAAAACAAGTCACAACAAAAACTCTGAAACCTGCATATTCTCTACAAGATATTATTCACAATAAAATGAAATCAGCACGCTTAAAAGCACAAATATTACAGCTTTTAACATTATCCGCAACACAGGCTTTTTAAATGTCTGCTTCCCAGTTTCTTTCACATAACTCCTTATCAATCATTTTATTGGGAAGTTGAGGGATTCTGGTAGCAATGAGATACTCTACCTCTTCTACTTCACCTTATGCCTTCTCCCTTCCTTATGGGTAATGACTTTTCCCATAGGCTTGGAGCCAAAGGAGTCATTTTGCCTGAATCTATAACCTCTGAGTTTCTGTCAGCTGCCAGGAAATAAGATTCAGCCTTCATGCTCTTCTGGAGTAGCTTATACATATTGCTAATATCTTCAAACAGTGTGGGGGAGTGGATCAGCTGTCTTCTATATATATATATATATATATATATATATATATATATATATATATGCACTGCCAATAATAATGGCAATCCATATAATTTGCTTTCCCCTAGGCATTATACCAATCATAAACTCCATTATTTTCATCTGCAGTACACCTGGCAGTAACTCTTTCAGAAGTGTTGTTAATCCATTCCTACAATGTTTTAATTTGGGGAAACTCCATAATATATGCCTGTAAGATTCTCTTTCCCCAGTTGACAATGCCAAATGATAGGTGAAATCCCTGGGTACATTATTGGTAACCTTTTAGATGTATGCTAATATTTATGAAGATGATTTCCCCTGAACGTGCAAAACCTTCTAGACATAGTCACATGCTTTAGAGCTTAGTAAGCACCCTTCCAAGTTCCACATCTTAGAAGAGATAAGGCATTCTGGCAAGTTTCCCCAGTGATTTCAGAGCTTATTCAATATCCTTACTGCAGATATATATCCTACCTACTAATTGCTCTCCTTTCCATTGATCTGTGTATTCTCTCAAGAACTTGACCCAAAGAAATTCTTCCTTATTACTTGGAATTGGCCTCTCTATCTTTCTGCAATCCCAGTCAGACCTTCATTCTTCAGAATTGTGGTCAGGCACCCATTCTTTTTTTTGCTTGGTCCCAAATTACAAGTCTATCCTGAGACTTTGCCCAGTGATACTTAAGTTCCAAGTTCCTGTTGGCCCAAGAATCCAATTCAAATGTTCTAATTAACTAGTACAGTGTCTCCAAAATTGCATTGGTGGGGATAGGGATTCCCTCTATTCTCTTACCCCAGAGTAAGACTTTAGTCCTCTTCCAACCAAGATGCAACACTTCCTCCATCGATTTGTTCCAAGAAAATTAGTAGCCGGACACGTTCCTTAAGCAAACAATGCTGATTTAGCCCGCTTTCCAGTACCTAAAAGCAATGAGTATACCCATCTCTCTTTCTTTTGAAAAAGTGACTTTTTCCCAGGAAACATTATATTTCCCTTCTGTCCATAAGAAAGCAAAAACCAGCCTGTTCAATTTTGCAAAGAAGGAGACATTTGGCTTGAGCAATAATCTCTTAATCCCATACAGTACTTGCAGGAAAATTGACATCCACAGCTCTAACCCGCTCACTTACTTTAACATACCCAAGACACACACAGCGCAGAGTTATTATGTAATGGCCAGGTTCACCTATGGTAACATTTAAAAACATATCACTATGCCACCCTCAAAGTTAACAACTCACTGAAGCTTCAAAGCCAGATAACAAACCAGATAAATCTTTCTAATGTAAAATATACAAAAATTGTTCTTTCCATTTTCTATCTCCTCTAACAATCCCTTCTATAGCATCCTTTTCTCAGTGTTAAACCCCAAATTATCCATTGCTCTACTCAAAACAGTTCCTAGCCAAATACTCTTCTATTATTGTAAACCCTCTGTAGAGGTGGAAACTCCATTCTCATTAGTAATCACAAAAATGTGGACTAAACATCCTACAGCACTAAGAGCTCAGCCTAATACTTGATCCTATCAAGCAACATTACAGTAACTAGCAGATAAGTAGCTGTAACAGCTAATCTACTGCCACACCTCATTCTCAGAGCTCACAAACATACTACCAAATCTTTACTTTTTCTGAATTCTAGGGGATATTACCATGATTGAATAGACACCTATGTAGATCATATCTTTGATATGCATCTCCATTAGAGCAGCTTTGCAGGATAGCTGTGGATATCAACTTACATGGTACTGAATAAAAATATAAATGTTATACTGTCATACTTACAAACTTTCCTCAGAATTTATACATCTGTGTTATATCATACACAGCAACAATAATTTATGATTTCTTAAAGGTGGTTCCTTGGCATGGAGGGAAGAATGCTTGATTATGACCTAGAAGACCAGGGTTTAACTCACAGCTGGGTAACAAGTGACGCTGATGCTGCTGGGCAGAGTGGAGAATGACCAGGCAAAGTTTGTTTGCCTCCCATGGAGGGGTGGGTGGTTAAAAGGTAGATGTGCTGGAAAAGCTCACCATTTACTTTTTCCTAATGGTGACCAGGAGACATGAGAGCAGTAGTAAACAGGTAAGGCATGTGGATATCAACCAATATGTGCTTGTGTTACCAAAGAAACAGAGTATTTTATTTGCAACCCTGCATAACACTTACAAATACATTCACTTAAGCAAAAACATCAGTGGGTTAGGGTGTAATTTTACATACTACCAACTGGCCACAGTACAGCATTTTCTTGTACATCCACTCCTTATATTAGTTGCAAGGCATTTTAAAACATGTAGTAGAAAGACAGATCCTATCTGGAAGGGCAACATCTAGTGAAAATCACATATGAGGTATCCCCAAACTTTGATGAGTCTGAGGAGAAAGGAACAATATGAAGTATGAGGGGGCTGCAGTCAGCAGTGACTCACCCACCCATGTAAATTGGAAAAATAGCACAAGCTAAAAACAAATAAATGTAATGTAATATAACAATTTATGATTTTACTCTGTTCAGCTCTATTTTATATTGACATACATACTTGCACTGAACGCTGATTTATTACTTAATTATGTTGCATCCTCAGAAATAATAAGTAAATATGCACTCTCTTTCTTTCCTAATATTGCAAGTCTGATACCTAATGAATTATCAAACCTACTGGTCTGTAAACTGAAACATCACCTCTGTTTTGTAAACATTTTATATTCTCTTTGTATTGCTAGCTAGTATACTGTGAATTGTTCTCAGTGGAGCTATTCTTACATGGCCTACACTGGTAATTTACCCATCTCAGGATATTGGGGAGCTATAGCCTATGCTGGCACTCAGTAGGTACAAAACAGAGAAACAAAATCCTGGAGAAAATGTCATTCTGTTGTTGGATAGAAACACATTGTCACACAAAACATGCAGACTAACAGGAACTGTTTTGGCTTGCCAGTTTACTTATGATATATCTTTGGGATGTGGGAGGAAACTATAAGATCTGGAAAAAGTTTATGTGAACACTGGGATGACGTGCGGACTCTGGACTAATGGCAATCCCAGCTCAGACTGATGAGCAAAGTACTGTCACGCAGCGTGTGCAAAATGCAGAAAGCAGCATCTATCAATATGTTTCTTTTTTTTTAAAACAATTTTAGTATTTTATTAAAGACATCATTATCTGTTACAGTGATACATAAATTCAGAAAATTTGGTAAATATTGAAAATTAAATGGTAAATTTAAAAAATATACACAAAATGTACACAGTTGCCTGAATTCTTATTTAATACACATCTTAATATGAACGTTAATAAAAAACTACCTAGTTATCAAATTATTGAGGTAACAATGTTCCGATAAAATCAATAAGTGATAGAAATTTAGTCCAATGATTCTTCTGAATAGTCCTAGGATATATTCTGATTTCCTTTCTAGTCTCTTTGAAGATTGTTTTTTTAATGATGACAAAAATTATTCGAAACATAGGTGATGATGAGTTTTTCCACTTCTTGGTTATGTTTTTTTCTTGCTACAGCTATAGTAAACCACAATGCACTTAAAAAGTCTTTTACTTTTTTCCCCAAAAATTTTTTATTTGTGAACGCTCAAAAAATATACGAGACCAATCTATATTGCAAGGTTTCAAACACAAACATTATATGTCCTTATTACTATTAAACTTGACTATTCTGTTAGGAATAAAGAAAGATCTATATAGAAATTTCCAAGTATACCTTTCAACCTCTTAGCATAAAAAATCTGGAGAAAGCCTAAAATAATGAGGAGGCAAAGGCCCAAAAATAGTGACGTGTAACAAATATCACTTTTATACTAAACATAGACAGTTGCTAGAATAATATGATTCATATTTGTATACATTTTCTGAATGATATGAAGTCTGAAACTCAAATGTATATTGTTATTTAGTGAGTTTATTCTTCAGTAAATTGTTAAAAAACAGACATTTTATTTTTTTATATAAAATCTTTTTTATTTCTTTTTTTTTTTTTTTTTGTGAAAACAGGTACAGTAAAATGTAACAGTATTAATAGACAGGTAGTAATATGACCAGAGAATACATTGCTGCATAATAAAACATAAATGCAAAACAGTAAGAGCTATTTACACATATACCAAAATTCCATCATTGATTATATATACCAACTTCAAGCTAGAATATGTTTAAAAAGGGATTTCCAAAATTCTGTAAAGGAGAAAACCAGAAATTTTATGAAAAAATTACCAGAAATATGATGCAAAATTTGAGCATTCTGAGAAAATCTGGACAGTTGAAAGGTATTTTTCCAAATGAAAATGCAACAATATTGTGACCATGAGGTGTATTTTATAGAGTTCAATAACTGTTTTTCACATTCTCTAGATAATTTTGTATCATATCTTAGTGTAATGTGTTTCCAAAAGTTATTATTAACATTACATGGCATAAGAATTGTATGTAGTTTAGAAATTATATTCTCTGTTGTCTATTAATTATATGTAGTTTCATATATAAATTGAATTAAAATTGAATTATTTTGTATTGGGATTACAATGCTATGAAACATTTCTGCGGATCATGTTTTAACATTATGTAAATAAATAAAATCTTGAAAATCTAAATTATATTCATTTAAAATACATTGTTTATTTAATTCCTAAGTCAATAAAGCATTGTTGTGGGTAGAAGTTTCTTACATTACAGTTACTGATTCTAGTAGCGTTAATTTTGTCAAAAATGTCTCTTTTTATTTTTATAGGAACAATTAGCTCAAACCATATTTTCAGATCTGTTATCTAAAATTACGTTTTTGAATGTTTTTAAAAATTGATTAATATAATGTGATTTAGTGGGAGAAGAAATGTTATGTTGATAATAAGTACAGATATGACACCAGAAAAGATTATCTTTTTCAGTAAACTTTAATTTTTTATGAAAGAGAAATGTGTAAAGTCATCCAACTTGTGTTATAGTGAGGATCTATCCAATTTAGAATAGGTTTAAAAATTCTGACTTTACATAGGTATTTAAGTATGGAAAATTAGTATCTCCCGAGTCCCATTTTTTAATATGATGTTGAAAAACTATTACCATTTTTTTGGAAACCAAAGGAATTTTAACATTATTTATTAATTTCTTTCATTTTTTTTGTCTAGAGGAAGAGCTAAAACATGTATTACATATACTATTTTTGGAAAAATAAAGATTTTTATTAATGGCATTCTATCTTCCAAGGAAATTATAATTGTATTCAATTTGATAGTTAAATCTGTAATGGTTTCCAATATTTTTATAGCTCATGTCTTTAGTTTCTTATAATATACTTGTTATATTTACACCTAAATATTTTTAAATTGCAATCTGTCCACTAGTAACATTATTTTTATGCAGTGTGAGTTTTTATTTTTATTTAGACGTGTATTGTGACTTTGAGTCATTATATTTTAAACCTTGTTATGCTTAAAATGTATTAATTTTGAGTTTTATTTCTTTTAATGTTGTTTGTAAATTTGAAACAGTTAATAGAATATTATCAGCAAACAACATTGCTTTTAAATTGTACTTTTTTGGTGCTTCTATACCTTTTATTCTACAGTTGTTTTGAACAGGGATCACCAATAACACTATAGCCAAAGGTAATAATACAGAAAATAAGGGACAACCCTGTATAGTGGACCTAGTCAATTAGATAGAGTCAGAAGTAAAAAAAATAATTTGGCATAAGCTTTATTACTGTAATATAGATTTATTTAAGAAAAACATAAACTAAAGAAAATTAAATATCTCTAGTGCTTTAAATGAAACTAATTTAAGGAGTCAAAGGCCTTCTCAATATCTAAACTCACAAATATAGCTTCTTCTTTTTTCTTCTAATGATGCCCGTAAGAGTTAAAATGCTTCTGAATTTATCATGCATTTGCCTCTTATGTCTAAAAATGGTTTGATCTGGATTAATTATTTGAGATAATGGTTCTTTTAGTCTATCCTTAAAGACTGATATAAAAATGTTATAATCATTATTTATGTATGAACTAGCTCTCTGCAAGGAGCATGATTGAGAATTTTTGATTTCCTTTACTACTGGTGAAATTAAATAATATTTCAAAGATAATGGAATAATGTCTTTGTAAGAGAGTTTGTGTAAAAAATATAGTTGATTGAGAAAGTAGCTTATATAATTTAGATATTATGTCATCGATACCAGGAGTTTTATTGGGTTTTAGTTGTTGGATTGTATTTTTGAGTTCTTTGTAGCTAATCTGTTTAAGCAAATACTTTTTTTGCTTTTTCAGGTATAATCTTTTTCCAGGTGTGAGAGTTCTATACCTGCATCTATATTTGATTCTATATGTTCTAATCTCTGATTTAAATAAGTATAAAATTGTCTGCCAAGTGTTTACTACAATATCTTCAATTTCAGTATATGTTTTATTGTCTTTATTTTTTGTCGCAATGACTTTATTAATTCTAGACTCTTCTAAATATGTTGTGCATATTTTTGGTGACATGAAAATGAGGCCACTTTTAATTTTTCAACTGCTAACACTATTATATGTGAAAGAATTTCAAAATATTTTTGTTTACATTTTCAATTAAACTATTACAGGGTTGTCATTACTTTTACAGTTTTGATTTTGTTTTATGTAATTCATTTTGTAATTTCACTAGTTTAGATTCCCATTCTATTATCTCACATGTATATCAAGATAGTTATTAGCTATATGTATGCTTTAATTGAACCCAAACCATAATTATGTTTGCTTCCTCTTTGTCATTTGGTTTTATAAAAAATTCTACTTAAGAAATTAGTCAGGGATTATATTCTTTTACTTTGGTTAAATAGGCTGGTTTTCTGGATACAGATGGACATTTTTAGTATATTGTTTCAAGCTTTAAGATAAGACCATTATGAGCTGATACTAGACAGGGTATAATATTACATGTTTTTATATGTTGTGAGATTAATATCTTATCAATTGTTGTTTGTGTACCATTATTAAATGAATAATGATTACAATGTAGTTATTTATTTTATTGTCTTTTAAGGAGAATGCATACTTTAACTTTAAAATCTCTATCTAATTTTTGAGAACTTTAGAGTGGCAGTCAGTCATAATTTCCTTTTTATAATAATTGCTTTGTTGTTTAATATAATGATAAAGTCTCCTCCTATTATTAAGTTATCTTTGTCTTTATTGAGAATAATATCTAGGTTTCTGACTAAATTTAAGAGTGGTTATAGGAAACCAATACAAATGACTAGAATCCATATTCTGTTATTATATTTTATTGTTAAATGAGTTATTAGTCCATCTTTATCTTCATATTTATATAATAATTTTTCCATACTATTATAATTAAATGTCTTTTATTTTTGTTTAGAAAGTAGACTGAGACAATATTACATACTTTGTAGAATTTCAGATATATTTGTCTTTATGTTTAATATGAGTTTCTTGAAGAAATATAACTTGTGCCTCATTTATATAAAACATTAGATTTGATTTGATCATTTACTTGCATTGCTTAGTCTACTAATATTTAGTAAGTGTAGTGTTAAACTCATAGGAGAATTAATAAAAATGAAAATATATTATGATTAATATTTTTAATCTTAATGAGTAAACATTGTGATATAATACCTCCATATTTTTTTGAATAGTAAAGAATATTTTATTTCAGACAATTTCAGAATATTATTTAAATTTTGATACATAAGATTAATTTGATTAACTATATATATGGAATTGCTAAAATTCCCAGCCTAGTGATTTAAGGATTATTTAGAATAGCTTATCTCTATAGCCCACTGTATAAATATAGCTAAAAAAATAATATAGCCAAAGCTGTGCAGTATATATTTGCCATTGTTTTATGTTAATTCAGAGAATCTACTGTCTCATTTTGTTTTTAAGGTATTATTCTTTTTCTGTAAAAGTGTAAACATGCCATATTAAAGTTGAATAAATTATAACTACTTAGAACATTAATGGCCTCATCTTAAGGCAAAAATCTATATTTAATTACAGTAAACTACATATTTTTTCCTGTTTGTCTTCCCTCCATTCCCTCTCTTCTATTTTTACTTCCTGAATATATTTTCCTATTTTCCTTCTTTTCTTGTGTATCTAAGGAGGTTTACAGTTTGTTCTGTACTAATATATAAATGTTTAATTTGTGTGATTAACTGTTAGAAAAGTTGTTACGTCTTTGTGTATGAATTATTAATATATGCTAAACAGTAATGCCAACTCATTTACATCGCTACTCATTGTAGAATTTTCATGTTAATGTATTGAAATAATTCAACATATTTTAAGTAATTATTATACCTGTATATATTACTATATACCAAACAGTACTGACAACAATCTTCAGTCTCAGATTTTTGTGTAACTTTAAAAATGGAGTGCAATTTATTGTTCAAACTCTTGTGATCGACTTATCACCAGTTTAAGGTTAGATAAATGTTCAACAAGTATTTTAAGATATATTAAAATAATTTTGTAAGTTTTTCTTTTATATTAGAAAGTTAAATTCCTTTTTACATTTTCCAATCTGGCCCTCTATAAGAAACTGGGATGTCAAGGAAACTAATCATTAATGTATAAACAGTAGAGAAATTCAAAATCCCTCCTTCCCCCAGCACATTCTCCCCTACTGTCCCAGTAGAACGCAACCTATTAATCTAACCCCAAAACAAAGTATAAATCATCCTTCAGTGTAGACAAATTGTCACACTTAAAAAGAGTACAAAGGTGAGTTATTCATCTCCAGCAGCTGCAGTGCCATGTTCAAGCAGTCACTCATCGAGTGATAACCTAACCTCTAGATGAAAGCCAAACGCTATAAGAAAAAATGCAGAATACCCAAATACATAAAAAATGAAATGACGCAAATGAAAAAAATATAATTGTTTTGGGCATATGTAGCTGTGCTCCACACAACAACACCCCTCCCTCACACAAAATCCAACCAACCCCCAAGCACACCTCATTCAAGCCACTTTAAATCCATCACTCACAACCATAATCATACTCAGCTACACACTAATAAAATGGAAAGTATCTCTAAGAGCAAAGCCTCACATCATTATCTGTTCTTTAAATACAGACCTCCCTTGTCACCCCCCCACCTTCATCAGTGATATGCTCAAGCACCAGTATCACTTAAGCCTACCTAACTAAAAGTTCAAAAAATGTTTCAGATGTTTATTAAACAGAATATAATAACAGCTCTGCAGTTTAATCTTTTGTACCAAGAATCCTGGGCATTGCCTTGTACCCATTTCCTCACCTCTTAACAAGAAACCTAGACATTAAGGCATTTAGGAAGGTATACATGACACACATTGTTTGCTTTCCTTTAATGCATTATTTTTCCCTTTACCCTATCACAACACTAACAACTAATTAAGCCCCAAATAACATCAGAGATAATCCATCTGAAGGCCAATAGATCTCATTTTAGCTCCATGCATATGAAAATCTATCCCATATTCACACACAAATCAGCCAGTCACCAAGTGGCAATCTAATATTTAAGCATGAGCCAGAAGTCGGAAGAAAGCAAAGAAAATTCAAGTATGAGAGAAGAGATGACAGGAAACAAAAGAAAAAAATCAGTCATTTCACACATATATAATTATGCTTCATAGTATCCCTTATCACATATAAAATGTATTTGATTTCCTACTTTTATCTGCAATTCATATTGCATTTCCTGTTTTATTATACTAACTTACCTTTAATTTCTGTATGTACTTGCTGGAATTTCTCAAACTATTAAATCATTGCCATATAACTTGTTTCATCTCTTATGCATAATTTTTATAATTATTTAAACTGTATTTATTTTTGTATTCTTTTTAGAGACTGGAAAATTATTTTTTAAATGTTTTGTAATACTTTGAAGCTTTTCTCCTTGGTCATCCACTAAATCTGGGCTCCTATCCTGTCAGAGTTTCTTGGTAAGTAAATGTTAATAAATGAATAATAAATAAAAGACGTTACCTTTTTTTAAGTAACTGCATAGTAGAACACAATATATGTCCCTGAAATTCTGCAAGAGAAGTTTATATTTTTAATTCACTACATCTTCAAAGTCTTCAAATATTTGTTGTTGAAATAAATGGCTAGTTCAGATTCAGTTTCAGTTTTTTGTTTCTTTTTTTTTTAAGTCAGTCCATGAAGCCTTTTCTGAGAATCTCTTTAAGGTAAGAGAGGACCAGTCCATCTCTTCAATCATGGGTATCACACTGTTATTCTTCACAAAGGAATGTGCTTCTTCATATAGTTGAATATTATAGATCCAGTTGATAAGTGTATTCTTATTCTTGCAGGGAAAAGTATTTGAGATTTATTTCCATTTTGCTTATGGAGCTTCACTAATGGACTGTTTTTTTTTTTTTTTTTTTTTTTTTTTTTGAATAACCATTGTCATATTTTACCCTGTGCTGTCCAAACATCAAATAAGATTTTTCCCATTCTATTCTTAGAACAAATTTCAGTCTATAAAAGAAAGAAATTTTGTAATTATAGATCTTGGTGAAGATGAAACAAAGGGTATAAGTTTATTTATGGTTCCATGTGCTATTTCAATACAATATAACAGTCCATCTTGTAAGTTTAAAAATCCAGGTATCCAAATAGTTAAAAAAAGCAATTATTGTTATGTTACATTTCTTTTCTCTGTTTTCCATGCCATTTAATGTATTTATTAACCACCCCCAGGATTTAATAAACTCCATGCAGGAATAGAGCTATTCCTGCACAGAGTGGTTTGTGTTCATGTAGCCACAGCAATGCGCCTTGCATATTCCTGAAGGTGAGCTGCTGTTTAAGCTACAGGTGCATGAACCTTGAACGAGTGCAGGGGGAGTGTTCAAATAGTGCATAGACATTGAACACACGCCCTGTACTCAGAAAGTGCCATACAGCACTTTCTAATCATAATCTGGCATAATATTAGAGAATTTCTTTAATATTATGCCAGTATTTCAGTGTCCGCGAACACTGGAATGAAATAAATGATCATTTCAGTATCCACTGACAGTGAAATACATACAGCAGCAGGAAAGCAATGCAGGGGGTGTGTGACAGGTTCTGTGATGCACCCCCGGCATTGTAAAACTGCTGTACCACACCTCACAACCTGCTAAAGCAGGAAATGTGTACAAAGGCAAAAATAATGGGGGATAAAGCCCTGAAAAGGGACACATCTTACATATTGCCCTCACAAACTTAGAAAGTTGATAGAAAACAGGGCATGCATTAGCATGACTTTCCGAAAGATAGAAGTCTGAAAGAAAATGTATGCCAATATTCCCTGACAGCAGTCCATGTGGACAAAGGCACAAATAATGGGGGGACAAAACACTAAAAATAGAGGCACCACTTAAATATTGCCCTCGCACACTTAGAAAAGAGTATAGAAAACAGGATATATATTAGCATGAATTTCTGAAGGATAGAAGCCTGAAATTCAAATGTATGCCATTATTTCCTGACTGCACTCTTGAATGACTTGCCAGAACACCACAATACTCACTATACAACATAATAATATAATAATAATATTATATATTTTTTTCTAAGCTAAGGAATGTTTAAACATAGCTAAGCAGCTGTGTGTGTTACGGCCCTCTGCTTGCCATAGATTACACATCCCATAGGGATAAATATAAATATACAGGTGAAATTTCCAAGCTGAGATAGTGTAGTGGTTAGAGTCCTGGCTTTATATGCACACTTTCGTGGTTTGAGTGGTTATTTTTATATGGGAAAACAGTGTTAAAATTATTTTTTTTAATTTAAATTATTTTTATATGGGAAAGCAGTGTTAAAATTATTTTTTTAAACTTAAATTATGTAGTGACTATTTTTTTCAACCAGGGTAGTGTAGCTGGTGTAAAATAAGTGTGAGTGCATATAACATGTGAAACCATGCATAGGTTCATAGGTTCATAGGTTTATACTAGGCTATCTGCCCTAAGGCATTTATAAGCCTAGCCCAAAGTTTTGTCGCTTACACCACCCCTTATGTTAAAAAATACTGTGCCCATTAGTTTGTTGTGCCTCTGTCCAGCAGTGACACAGAGATGATTCCCGGGGTAAACCTACGATCTCCCATCCACCGGTCAAGATTTATCTTGAACAGAGCAAGCGAGGTGCTCTGCCTCACATGGACCGTGATTTTATTCCACAGCATAGGGAGTCTCTGGGTGACAAATCTATCCATCCAGCATGTCCTATTTATATCTGTGCTTATGCACAAGTGTCCTATACAGTAGAGTCACACCCCTTGCCAATATAAGGAAAGCACATAGAGGGATGTCATGTAAGGGAAATCATATACACTTAACAAATGAAGTCAGTATTTGGATATATTTAAAAAAGAAAAAGTGAGCAATATTTAGCAATGCTCAGCTATGCTTAGCAGGTGTAACAATTGCTAAGATGTGAATCCTAAGCAGCAGGTAGCTCAGCTAAATGGATTTCATTTAAGCAGTGTTAAAACTGGCTTAGCAGGTTTGCACACTGCTTAGTGGAGCTTCACCATTTTCAAAATGGTCCAATGACAGCAAAGGGCAGGAATATCACACTATTTAAATGGTGCAGGTGGGCAAACATCCATAATCTGTTATAGTCCATCTGTGCAGATACAATGGCTGGTGTTGGAGAGGGAGTGCACTTTCGGGTGCAGTGCTGGAGCATTCAGGAGTCCAGGGTCATGGCTGGACACCTAGTAAAAAACCATGAGAAGAGACTATTGCAGGGCTAGTACCAGGGCTCCCAATACAAAGTAGAGGCCTGGGCCCATCTCGCATGTGACCTCACCAGTGCTACTGGCATCCCCAGACTGGTGAACAGGTACGGCACCACCATGGCAATCTAAAGTATAGGAAGGGGGCACTCTTGGACCTGTGGATCTAAGATGGGTGGGACCGAAATGCTCCAGTAGTGTGCAAGTATCACTATCAAGTAGTTTGTAGCAAATACTAGCCTGAGAATGTGATATAAATATATGCATAATGTGTGCTTTTCTCCCCTACAGCTGCAGCACAGAGGGCTTTGAACATCAAAGCCCATGGTGACAGACTGCTGAGACTGCACTGACAGGATGGTGAGTACAAATCTATTTTGCATTGTATTGTTCAAATAGCTAAGAAGGAGTACATTGCTTACTGCTAGTAGGTATACTGTTACTGTGTGAACTGAATAAATAAAAATGTTTGACTGACTAATATTTAAATACAATAAAGACCCTTACAAAAAATGGTTGTGTTTATTCTAGTATGTTGTTGTAGACATAGATAGAATGTATCCAGGTTTTTCACAGCAAATACAGCTGTGACAGTATGCATTAACTGAGGTTCATCTGTGAACAAGCTGGTAAGAGAAACTGTAGATGGTGTAGCTGTAAAACGAGATATAAATTAAATGTGAAATATATACTGCACTAAGCTCTGAACATGAATAGTAATATGTCAAGTATCAAAGTGTGTTCCATGCATCATTGCCTTGTGTTAACCTTTGCTTTCCAGACTGTAGTAATCCAAAACAGTAATGCACAGTACAATAACTATCTGTCATGCATGCATCACAGGATTAAAAGTTCAGACTGTCTAACCAAGAGACTATTAGGCAAAAACCAGTGAAACATGAAACAGCAGTTTCCAAGTAGCTCATTGTGATGAGATAAAGCTTAGTTGTTAATTTTGCACACCCAGACACAGTTCAAATCCAGGGAGTGGTGCTAAGATGTGTGCAACTCTACACATAAGGAATCAGGAATAAATGTAAAAACAGTTAGGTAGTGTTAACAGTTATTTTCCCCACAGGTTTTACAGGTAAGTAAATGTTGCCAGTAGCTGTATGAAGGGTATATTAGTAAACTGTGTGCAATTGTTCAGTTGTCCCACCACATGCCTACAAATGACAGCAGTATAGGTACATATAATATGCACTCTTCCTGAATCATACCTCTCAACTGTACAGATATTCACTGAATGTCCAGATATTTGTCTCAGATTTTTGGTCCATTTTACATAAAGTAGTGGTATCATGGCAAATCCGTGGCAAACCCTTATAGACTGAAGTTAGAAAATAATGGTAGACATACAAGTGTCAGATGTCATATACTTCAGAAAAGCCATGCCAATGCAAAACCTGTTATTTTATCAACTTTAAATTTGTAAGAGCAATATCTAAAAATTGTCCATATTTATGGGCCTTTGCTCCACTCTTATGAATGGCTTTGTCTAGGTGTCATTCTCTAAGAGGTTGAGAGGTATGTTCCCGGTACATGTCTCTCAAGTGTCACGCTGTCACAGCTAGTGGTCACTGCTGCAAATAATCCTGAACACAGATAGGAAACCAGTTGACATATGCCAGTAGCACACTCACATAACAGCAGTTCAGGGTACCCCACCTGTTCAAGATATGTTACCTTGACATGTAGGAGTCCCCTCTAGTCATGTACCCAGAGTTGTCACAGTTTGCCTCATACCATTCCAGGCTGACAGTTTAATAGGTATGTTTGTACTACAGAGGCTAAGGGCCATAGGTAGATGTAAAGTGATGGCAGACCCATAGACTATTGAGCAGTACTGTTGTGGAAAATAGAAGCATAAACAGTTGTTAATGGACTTTTTGTCTTTCCCCCCACCCCTCATCTGCATCAATAATTATTACTCATATACTATGGATATGTTGTGCTCCAACCCTAATGTTGGGATTTGTGTTATATTATTGTTAATATGTTTGATTGTTTGCATGTTATGTCCTGTTGGTGTCAATGTTACTGGCATGCTGTTACGATGCATACTGTTGTTCCATTTATGCATGTGTTATGTTTGCTATGAAACTGTTTCAAATCTGTTTCATGGGGTTAATTGGAACACCCACGCATGCTGTTTTAACTAATCTTTAAATGTGTTGTTCATGACTAACCAACATATTTTCTAAAACCTCAACACCATACCGTGTTTGGGAAGGCAGATCTCAATGGATACACCTTTCCTGTCTCATCTGGCCATGGCACCAGGACCCAGTATGTCTGGGACCCAACCCAGATCTCCCTCGTCCGGCGGTCCTGCACCACCTTTGGGTGGAACCACCACAGGGGACTGAGCCCATCCCCCCTGGGAGTAGGAGTGAACAGTATCCTGTCACCCACAGAGAGGTCTGCGGTTTGGTGTGCAGCACCCTTCACTCTGAGTTTGGAGATCAGCTGTGCCAGACTGAGGGCCACCTAGTGCACCTTGAGGGGCAGGCCTCCCCTCCTACCCAGCCCCAGCACAGTCACCTTTGGGCCGTGAAGGTGCAGTGGTGACTGCCCATGAGTGGGGATCTCAATCCCATTGTAACCATATGGGGGCCCGTGGGCTTCGGATTTCCAACCACCTCCCTGTCAAATGTGTTTACCCCCACTCATGTGCCATATACTGCCCCTGTCTGCTGTCTTGTCTGTCTCCTTACCCAGCCTACCTCCCCAGACATACCTACAGTCCTTCCCCAACATCCAACTCTCACCTTAAAAAAGAAAAAGAAAAGGGCATCTGTCCCCACAAAAATATCAGCCCATACATAGCTGTCCATTTCACGCATGTGTTCACTGAACACATGTAATTTGGTCCAATTGGCTTGACAACACATTTCTGTTGTCCTCACCCATCTCTCTCTCTGGGGTTTGAGTGTCCAAATTCACCTCCAAATTCTGTACAAATGCACAGCTGCTGCTGTATAAGAAATGGACAGCTATGGACCTTCACTACACCCGTCCTGTAAATTCCGAGCTATCTTTCATATTGTTTTTCCCCCTGTGTGCCTCTTTTTCACCACTTTCCTATCACCTCTGTTTCTTTTCTTTTAAAGAAATTAGTGCAGATGTAAGTGGGAGTAAGCGGGAGTAAGTGAGTTTGCGTGATGCTAAGTGAAGCCAACACAGATTAAGCATCTCTATGGTTAACTGTGTGTTGGCATTGCTTAGCATCGCACAAACCTGCACAAACCCACTTAAAGCTGGTTAAAACTGCTTTAATCACTCTGTCTCCATCAGCCACTGTTCTGCCTAGCAACAAAATAATCAGCACTGCCAAGTCTTAAACCCAGTGCCCTGTACACTGTAGTCAGAGCAATGTACCACTGCACCATTTGACCTATAGGAGCTTCTGATAATTTTACATACATATCATGCAGTAGAGTCATTCAGCAGTAGGGAAAAGATTCTGTAGAATCAGACAGGTTTTGTATATATACATATACTCATGTATATATGTATGGAGATGCGATATAAATATATATATATATATATATATATATATATATATATATATATATATATATATTTATATATATATATATATATATATATATGTATATATGAAAAAATATATATATATAATATATAGAGATATACATATAAAATATATACATACATACCTATATATATATATATATATATATATATATATATATATATATATATATATATACATGATATATATATATATATATATATATATATATATATATATATATATATACATGATATATCTATATACACATACATATGCTCATAATATGTAGTAGAGTCATATCTCAGAACCATACCTTTCAATCTCTTAGTGCAAGAAATCTGTCCAAAGGCTGTCAAAATGGGGGGACAATGAGCCAAAAATAGGGACATATATTAAATATTGCTCTTAATAATTTAGAAAGTTGCTAGAGTAACAGAGTGTGTTTCAGCATAAATGTTCTGAAAGATGTGAGGTCTGAAACTGAAACGTATGTCATTTACTGACAGAAATCCTCACATCATCACAGTGATGTACCAGAAAAATAAAAATAATGATTCTGTGGAACAGACCAGAAATATGAGAAATAAACCTGGACATTCTGAAACAATCCAGCCAGTTGAGAGGTATGCTCAGAACCCATTAGCGCAACAAATCTGGACCAAGCCTGACAAAGTGGGGGGAGAAAACCATGAAAATAGGGACACATCTGAAATATTGGAGTAGATAAGCTGACACAGTTGCTGCAGTAACACCCTCCTGGCTGTTGTAACATATATTGACTGAAATAGAACAAGTCCAGTACTCAATTACTTCTCACTAGTTAGTGACTTCCTCACATCATCCCACTGATGTGCCAGAAATACACAACACTTATAGAGGCCAGAAAACAGTACATTCTACAAATATCTGGACATAGCATCACATTAGGGAAACTACACTGAGCTGTTAAGTATGTCACCAAGCACAATCCAACTACAGTCAGACTGACACAACACTAACCCAAATTCAACATGGGGAATTACACATGCATTTGCAAATATATCAGGCACTACAGAGATGTAACAGCACTGGAAAATAGACACTGGTGTGAAAGTGCATACCTACAACCAATTTCACCACAGTCACAATGACATACCGGTAAGCCAAATGAACAGTAGAGTATGACTGTGTGAACAAAAACATCATGTTTGCCACTCACACACTACCCCTACATATACTGGCCCAATTCACAGTGTAGTATGAATCTGAACTATGGTACGGGACATGTCTCCAGTCTGCCCCTACAAACATATTCAGCCAATAGAATATCAGAAACTGGAGTAGCATGCACAGTGAGATAGAAAAAGAGCCATAACACTTACATCTACCCCTCTCCCTACACAGGCCAAATAATATTTACACACTACACTGCCACACAATCCAGATAGTCTGTCAATAATCACCAGTAATACACAGACCTCTCAGCTGTACAGAGTCCCACAGAATGTCCAGGCTTTGTCCTCATATATAAGGTCTCTTCCACATAACATGTCTGGAATTCTGATACCTAACTGAGGTGATATCAGGAATGACGGCACGAAATAATGATATACCATACCTATCAACCTCTTACTGCATGACATCTGGAGAAATCCTGATATACTTGGGGGACAGAGGCCCAAAACAGGGGCATATTTGAAATATTGTTATAAACTGAGAAAGTTGCTGGTGTAACAGGGTTTGTTGTAACATATCTTTTCTGAGGGATATGAAGTCAGAAACACAAATGGATGTTACAATTTACTGACTGCAACATCCAGAGTATGCTACTGATTTTCCAAAAACAAAAAATGTTTGAGGAGCACACCAAACATAAGAGTCCAAACTCTGAACATTCTGCAGATAGCCATACAGTTGAGAGTTATGTCAACCACATAACACTCTCAGACTTAAAATCACACAGAAAATCCATGTCCACACAAACCTTGTTAAAGTAGCATTAATCCAACTGTACAACAGCAATACTTACATTCTGTCCCTATGTCTGGAACATTCTCCCCCATTTTGTTGGGCTGTCTCCACAGTTTTCATTATAAAAGGTATTTCTAACTACCCTCTGTAATGCTGTTGTTCACACACCTACATGATCTTCTCCTCACAGGCAAGGAAAAGGGGTAATGCCCACATGAAGTACTCAGTTATAGGAGTGTGTTGCCATGTCACTGGCTATAGGAATAAGAACGCAGCTGTTCTGCATGCAATTAGCAAGTGGGGAAACCAATTGGTGCACAGGCCATCAGCTGCTTATGAACATTACCTACAAAAGACATACTGCTGCCTATGCAAAACAGATTGTATACCCTACATCTTGGAGCAAGAGAGAGAGAGAGAGAGAGAGAGAGAGAGACAAACAAACAAACAAACAAACAAACCCAACACAAATCGGAATCAAACCATCTATACTTGGGGAAAAAAAGGTATGTCAAACAAGTAAGCATGTAATGGAATGCAGTAGCGGGTATGCAATAATGGAAAATAGGAAGTTAAACAAATATGTCTCAATAAGACTTGCTGTACTGATATATTGCTGATCAGAACCTATGGCCATAGCATCTGGGTCTGTCTGCAGTGACGTAGATCACAATTCAAGCCCCTCAGTCACCCCAGGAAAGGATAGCTCACATATGACTACTACTGGAGTGTGTGTTGAACAATGCTGACTGTGAGACTGCTAGGCCAGCTACTGAGATGTCGTAAATGTCCATATGTTACTTGTGCATACAACTATGATATACATGTGTGTCTCAGAAATGTGAGAGACCTATACAGGGTATTTGCATCGTAAACTACTGTTGCAGACATGTGTGTTGAACTGCATGTGATATACTGAGCTCATACTATTCAACTGTCCAGTGATATGCACACTGACCATATGTGTGTCTCATACTTGTAGTCATTCACTCACAGAGTCGTGTTATGTCTGGCAAATCATTGGCAAATCTGTGAAGACTGACATTACAGCATCTCCTTCTTTTGGCTGTTCCCATTAGGGGTCGCCACCGCAGATCATTTGTTTCCATTTCTTTCTGTCCTCTGCATCTTACTCTGTCACACCAACCACCTACATGTCCTCTCTCACCACATCCAGAAACCTTATCTTAGGCCTTCCTCTTTTCCTCTTACCTGGCAGCTTCATCCTTGCCATCCCTTTCCCAATATACTCAGCATCCCTCCTCAGCACATGTCCAAACCAACGTAATCTTACCTCTCTGGCTGTGTCTCCAAAGTGTCCAACCTAGGCTGACCCTCTAACATACATATTCCTAATCCTGTCCACCCTCATCACACCCAGTGCAAATCTTAACATCTTTAACTGTGCCACGTCCAGCTCTGACTCCTGCCTTTTTGCCAATGCCACTGTCTCAACCCATATAACATAGCTGGTCTCACTAACCTCTTGCAGACCTTCCCTTTCACTCTTAATGGTACTCGTCTATCACAAATCACTTCTGACACTTTTCTCCACCATCTCCATCCTGCAAGTTTTCTCTTCTTCACCTCTCCTCTACACTTGTCATTTCTCTGAACTGTTGATCCCAAGTATTTAAACTCATCCACCTTCACAAACTCTACTCCCTGCATCCTCAACATTCCTCTATCCTCTCTCTCATTCACACATATATTCTGTCTTAGATTCCTGCTGACCTTCGTTCTTCCCCTGCTTTCTAGAGCATATCTCCACCTATCCAGGGTCTCCTCAACCTGCTCTCTACTCGCACTATGCATAACAATGTCATCTGCAAACATCATAGTCAATGGGGACTACTGTCTGATCTTGTCTGTCAACTATCCATCACCACTGCAAATAAGAAAGGGCTCAGAGCCGATCCCTGATGTAATCCCACCACCACCTTAAATGCATCTGTTACTCCCACCGCAGACCTCACCACTGTCATACTACTCTTGTATATATCCTGTACCACTCTTACATATTTCTCTGCCACTCCTGACTTCCTCATACAATACCACAACTCCTCTCTAGGCACCCTGTCATATGCTTTCTCTAAGTCCACAAAGATACAACGCAACTCCTTCTGACCTTCTCTGTACTTCTCCATCAACACTCTTAGAGCAAACATCAGATCTATAGTGCGCTTTCCTGGCGTGAAACCATACTGCTGATCACTAATCATCACCTCCCTTCCTAACCTGGCTTCCACTACTGTTTCCCATAACTTCATGCTGTGACTGATTGATGTTATCCCTCTGTAGTTACTACAACTCTGCACATCACCCTTATTCTTAAAATCGGTACCCAAACACTTTTTCTCCACTCTCCATGCATCCTCTCACTTTCTAAGATTTGATTAAACAATCTGATTAAAAATCCCATTGCCATTTCTCCTAAACATCTCCATGCATCCACAGGTATGTCATCTGGACCAACAGCCTTTCCATTCTGTATCCTCTTCAATAGCTATCCATACTTCCTCCTTGCTAATCTATTACACTTCCTGATTCACCATACCCACATCATCCAACCTTCTCTCTCTCATTCTCTTCATTCATCATCCCCTCAAAGTACTCTTTCCATCTGCTCAACACACTCTGCTCACTTGTGAGTATGTTTCCCTCATTATCCTTTATCACCCTTATCTGTTGCAAATCTTTCCTAGCTCAGTCCCTATGACTAGCTAATCGGTACAGGTTCTTTTCTCCATCCTTAGAGCGCAACCTTTCATACAACTCTTTATATGCCTCTTCCTTAGCCTTCACCACCTCTCTCTTTGCCATGCACCTCATCTCCTTATATTCCTGTCTACTTTCTTCATCTCTCTAACAAACCTATGTCTTTCCCAGCCTCTTTCTCTGAATACTCTCCTGTACTTCCTCACTCCACCACCAGGTCTGCTTGTCCTCCTTCTTCTGTCCAGATGTCACACCATGCACCTTTCTAGCCATCTCCCTTACTAGCTTTGCTGAAGTTACCCAGATATTTGGTAACTCTTCACTGCCACACAATGCCTGTCTTAACTCTTCACTGAACTCAACCTCACAATCATCTTTTTTCAGTTTCCACCAATTGATCTTTGGTACTGCCCTCACACTCCTCCTCCTCTTCTTGATCATGAACGTCATCTCACAGACCCACATTCTATGCTTCCTAACTACACTTTCTCCTGTCACCACTTTACAGTCTCCAATCTCCTTCAAACTGGCCCTCCTGCATAGGATATAATCCACTTGTGTGCATCTTTCTCCACTCTTGTATGTCACCCTATGCTCCTTCCTCTTGTTAAAATACATGTTCACCACAGCCATGTCCATCCTTTTTGCAAAATCCACTACCATCTCACCTTCTGCATTCCTTTGCTTAACACCATACCTACCCATCATGTCCTCATCCCCTCTGTTCTCTTCACCAACATGCTCACTGAAATCTGCTCCAACCACCACTCTCTCACCCTTGGGTACAGTCATCTCCACTTCATCCAACTCACTCCAAGATTTTCCTTTGCCATCCTTCGCACATCCAACTTGCAGAGCACATGTACTAACAAAAATCATCATTACACCATCAATTTCCAGCTTCATAAACATCACTCTATCTGACACTCTTTTCACCTCCAAAACCACTCTTGGCATACATACTTTTCCTTCTGGATAACCCCTACACCATTCCTCCTCCCACCCACATCATGATAGAACAATTTGGACCCACCTCCAATACACCTAGCCTAACCCCACTTCCATCTGCTCTCCTACACACACACAATACATCACCCTTCCTTCTGTTTATCATATCAGCTAGCTCTGTCCCTATACCAGTCATATTGACAACATTAAAAGTTCTTACCTTCACTACCACACTCCTAGCCTTTCTCTTCTCTTCCTGCATTATGATATGTCTGTGAATGCAAAGGCTACTGTGCTATCAAATGGCTTAAGTGTGTTACAGCAATATTAAGAAAGTGTCACTAATTTTGTCCCATCACTCTCCATGCATGTGTGGTGTCCTCCAGTTGTCCTGCTCTAACAGGTTGAGAAGAATGACTGTGCAGCAAGAGTTTAAATACAGTGTGCCATAATGACATAGGACAAAAATGTATATCAGGTATTACCTGTGCACATGTACGTATGAGTAAGTGTAACTGGCCACCTCATAACAACAGACATGGGATGCAAAACATCAGGTAAATAAGCTGTACATGTTGTACACGTGTGTAATTTTAGTTTCCGTGCGTCCAACAGAGTTAGATTTCTACAGCTACTGGTTGTTGCATTACCCTGAAATAGACATGAGTACTAGAACAAGCATGATTATCAGGTTGAAAGTGGAGAGGCGTCCAACTGTGCTATGATCTTGTGTCCATGCCTACTACAAACAGCTATATGACCACCTACATAGCTCTATGGACTCAGCAATATCTTACTTGTAAAATCTGCCTCCACCAAGGTAGAGTAATCCCCTTTGCTGGACAGCAGCAATACACAAACCACATAATCGGTTGCTATGCTGGTTGTACAGGCCAAAGTAGGAGCAGGCACCAACTTGGCAGCAAGTCAACCTTTGTCTGAACGAGCATATAAGGTCACAGGTGAATTACTGTAAGGCTAACTATGAGTACAAATTGGACACATCCACCAAGGGCAATCACAAGGCTGTCTTCACATATGTGAAAATCGTCTAAGGCCAGCTTCGAGAGAAAAATTGCACAGGACACTAAGGATAATCACAAGGTTTTCTTTAGTTATGTTAGGAACCTGGGAAGGAATTTCCAGATATGCTCAGAATTAGTCCAAAATGACAAAAAATACACCGAACCCACAGACATTGCCAACATCCTAGCTGACAGGTTCAGCGCAGACTTCTCCTCCCCCTTCCCCACCAAAAGGGCAAATATCTATCCCAGCAGAGTGCTGCCCCCCTGACATCTCAGATGCTCAGGTAAGAGCCACCCTCTCCAAAGCAAAAAACACAGCATCAATGGGACCAGACAGTGTCCTGGGCTGCGTCCTACATGAACTCCAAGAAGAACTAAACCCAAACATAAAACTACTGTTCAATCTCAGCCTTACTACAGGATATGTACCCAAAGAGTGGCGTACAGCAACAGTGGTCCCTCTCCACAAAGGTGGTGCCTCAACGGATCCTGGAAACTATCGTCCCATAAGCCTGACTAGCTTGGTCTGCAAAGCTATGGAAAGGATCATCATGGACTTCATAAATAAAGATATTGGGGACATACAGACACTGGATCCTACCCAGTTCAGCTTTGTTAAGGGCAGATCCTGCCTCTTAAACCTGGTTGATTTCTTTGAAACAGTCACCAAGGCCATTGACAAGGGAAAGGTGGTCCACACAGCCTACCTGGACCTTACAAAAGCCTTCGATACAATACCCCACTCGGGCATTATAGATAAGCTCACCAGCTTAAATATAAACCCCTATGTCACTAGATGGGTTGCAAACTGGCTCAAGGACAGAACCCACATGGTTAGAATTGCTGGAGCCATGTCAGACTCCAAACCAGTTACAAGTGGCATCCCACAAGGCTCAGTCCTGGGACCTCTCTTGTTCGGTATATATTTCTCGGAGGTACAGGCTAACACGGAAGGACTGTGGCTGACCAAGTTCGCAGATGACTGCAAACTGGGTGCCATAATCGACTCTCCAGCCAACACAAGCATCCTACAAAAGGGCCTCATAGAAACAGCCAACTGGTGCCAGAGCCATGGCCTCAAGCTAAACGCCAAAAAGTGTATAGTCATCCCCTTTGGCAAAAACAAAGTGTCCACAAATTACCACATAGGTGGTAATCCATTAAGTACGGAAGAAGTAATTAGGGACCTGGGGACCCAAGTTGATAGCAATCTCTCATTTGACAACCACGTGGCCAAAGTGGTTAGAAAAACATTTTATATAGCCCACCTAATCTTGAAGGAATTCACATCTAGATCAGGGGAGGTCATCGTGCCTCTTTACTCATCCCTCATCAGGCCCATAATTGAGTACAATGCCCCTTTTGGGATGTACCTTACCAGACACCTGCAGCAACTAGAAAAACACCAAAAGTACCTCAACAAGAGGATCAAAGGGCTCAAACAGATGCCATATGCTGCCTGGTTAAAGAGACTCCAGCTCTACTCAGTGGCATACCGCCTGCTCAGAGGCGATCTGTGCCTGACGTATAAAGCCATGTCCAACCCGGAATTAATGGACATGCTGCAGCTCAGAAAATCCAAATCCCATCAAGCTACGCGCTCGAGAGACTTGAACCTCAGCACTGAAATAAATAGGACATGCTGGAGGGACAGATTCATAACCCAGAGGCTCCCTTCACTCTGGAATAAAATCCCCGTCCAGGTTAGGCAGAGTCCCTCATTGACTCTCTTCAAGAGGAATCTTGATGAGTGGATGGGAGATAGTAGGTTTACCCTGGGTATCACTTCTGTGTCACTGTTAGACAGAGGCACAGTATACTAATCTCGAAAAAGGGCATAGCAAAATTCATTTAAAATGGGTGGCGAAAGCCAAACACACTCTGGCTAGGCTTATAAATTCCCTAGGGCAGATAGCCTAGTATGAACCTATGAACCTATGAACCTATGTCTGCAATCTCAGAGGCAACAACCCAACCCACCCTGTAATGGTAGTCAATCACACCACATACACACACACACACACACACACACACACACACACACACACACACACACACACACACACACACACCACACACCATAGCTATAGCCAACATGCTGCAGGCTGGTTTAGGACAAACATCACCCCCCGGCTCACCATCAGTATAGGTGGATATGGACAGCACCAGTACCCATTCTCTCATCATCAGGGAGCAGGTGCATACTGCCTAATCAAAGTCAGCAAAAGCAAGTTTCCATGGGACCTGATAACATTCCTGTCTGCATCCTACATGAACTCAGGTATATGCTTCCAGCTCCATTACACAGTGTATGCAAGCAAAGCCTGAGCACCATTGACATCCCATCTGCAAGGAAGACTGCCATTGTCATCCTTCTACACAAATGTGAATGATGAATGGTATTTTATGCAATGTACTGGACCTCATTGGGGGGAACATGACACATCAGGACCAGGAGTGCAATGCAGTTTCATACTGTGCTGATAAATGACAGGGGTATGATGTGGTTGTAAGTGGTGGCTAATGATAGCCAATGTTGATGTGCTGGCTCTGTAAATATCTTTGGGCAATGTCTGAGGTCCTGTGATGTGTTTCTCTTTTTATGTCTTCCAGGTGACATGCTGCAGCAGCCAGCATATACTGCAGCCAAAAATGCAGCCATCACCGATGCCATAATCCAGCACCATGGGGTGACATTCAGCCATAGCCGACAAAATCTGTGGGAGCCGACTTCCCTGTGGGATGATTTTGTCCACAGCAACAACATCTTGGGCCACCATGGCCGCACACATGATCAGGTCAGGCATTGGGCAACAGACCTGATAAGATGTGCCCAGCAAAGGGCTGCTGCCATTGTCAGGGACCATACTGCTACAGGTGGGGGTCCAGTCACACAGGCTTCACTTACAGCAACAGAGGAGCTCCTTGCCAATCTTGGGACAGCTCCCACACAAAAGCCAACACAAGAAACACAAGTTGTGGAGGTGGGTGGCACCCAGGCAACAGGCGAGGAGCATCCAGTTAAGGCGACAGTGCACATCAATTTAATCATGTAGCAGTCATACTGTCTTCTGTACAGTATCTAGATACATATGTCAGTTCAAACTACATTTGTGGTGTGGGCTTAGTAATGCATACAAGTGCACATCTATGGTGAAGGACAGCAAATTGTGTACTAGCAGAGCTTGTACTGTACATGTCCAGAAAACTAGCATTCATCTTGTACCAATGCCAAATGTGAGTCTGCTGACAATAACTCTCCCCACAACTACATAGGTCCCTCTGGTCTGGACGTGGGACAGCAGCCTGAAGCTGGTGAGTATGGGATTTTCCTGTTGTGGCTCACCAGTACCCCAGGCATGTTAAGGTCATGCATTTGACCATGCAATCAACTGTTAGTCTCAGCCATATTGCGGCATCTGCATGTTCACTTGTGGAGGGGTAACTGCATTGCATCACAGTGGTCATCACAGGGGCCTATTTGCAGGAGATGTCACATATCTGTAGCATACCTCACAACCTGTTATTGCAAGAAATCTGGACAAAGACTGACAAATTGGGGGAACAAAGGCCCAAAACTAGGGACATATTTTATAAGTTAGTGTTATACAGTGCATATAAATGGTGTACACACACCTGTTAGAGTGCCAGGTATTTGTGATATACAAAAATGAGAGTACAATAAAACATTTCTGAACCCTTACAACCTTTCATATGACATTTAACCTGTACAATTCAATTGTGAAACAAACAAATCTGTTAGGGGAACAATTATGATGCGTAAAAAATGTACAACAAGCTAGATGCATATGTGTGCAAAGGCTGAGGGTAATATTGTGTTGAAGCATCTTTCAATATAATTACAGCATTGCACCTTCTTGGGTACACACCTACCATCAATTACAGAGACTCTTGGATTAACAGCAAATAACGGTCAGCTGTCCTACCAGGATTATCCTAACATTTACTCAGTTGCCTGCTGCAGCAACAGCCATAGTTCACATAGAACTTACGAAGCAGCAATGGGATCTCATTTGTGAAAGGTATCAGCCCAGAGAAGGATGCACATACATTTCCACAGCATTGCATATACCATGGAACACAGTGAAGACAATGCTGGTGACAATATGGGGCAACAGTGACATTGCAAAGAACTGGACATCCCGCCAAATGTGTGGAAAAGACAATACCCAACTGGTCAGGGAGGCTGCCAGGAAGACTAAAGGAGTTGTAGAAATCTCTGGCAAGCACTGCTTGTGTACTACATGTGACAACGATCTCCCATATTCTCCACATGTCTGGCCTATGGGGTAGGATTGGAAGATGGAAACATTTTCTCACACAGAACAACATTCAGGTCTGGTGAATTTCTCAAGAAAAATACATCAGGTCTCCAAAAGCATGTGGGGAAATTTGTTATGGTGTAATGAGACTAAGGTTTCACATTTTGGCCACAATACCAAAAGGTTTGTTTGGCACAATAACAACACTGTACATCACCAAAAGAACACCATCCCCATGGTGAAGCATGTTGATGGCAGTGTCTTGCTTTGGGGTTCCTCTTCATAAGCTGAAAGTGGGCCATTAACCAAAGGTGGAGGGGATTAGGAACAGTTCCAAATACCAGTCCCCTTTGGCCCAAAATCTTCATGTATCTGCTAGAAAGCTGTAAATGGAGAGGAATTACACCTTTCCACAATACAGTGATCCAAAACATACATCCAAATCTAAAAAAAATGTCTTCACCAAAAGACAATCAATGTTTTGGAATGGGCCATCCACAGTCCACACCTACATCTAATAGAAAATCTGTGGGGTGCCCTGGAGAAGGCTGTGCAGAAGAGATGCCCTTGCAATCTGACAGACTTGGAGCACTTCTGCAAAGGAAAGTGTACAAATATTGCTAAGTCGAGATGTGCCATGCTGATAAACACCTTCCCAAGAAGACTGACTGCTGTTGTGAAATCTAAAGGTGCTTTAACAAAGTATTAGTTTAAGGGTGTGCACAGTCATGCAACCAACCTATTGCATGTATTTCAACTTCTATGTTACCCCTAACTGATGTGTTTGTTCTTCAATTGGATTGCACAGGTTATAGGTCACATTAAAGGTGGAAAATGTTATCACATGATTTCTGTGGTCTCATGTTATATGTCAGGCAAACTTGGCATGTTAGCAGGGGTGTCTACACATAATATCCACTGTAAGCTTAGAAGGTTGTTAGCGTAACTGGTTTAGTTGTAACATGCATGTACTCTATGTTTTGAAGTGTGAAACTCAAAATATGTCATTAATTAGTGACACCAGTCCTCAGATCATCCCAGTAATGTATCAGGAAAACACAGGATTTATGAAGAACAGACCAGAAATATGAGCCACACATGTAGACATTCAGTGACAATCTGCACAGTTGAGAAGACGTTCTGTAGGATTTGCCACTGTGCTATACAGATGAACAGCAATTATGTGCACATGGGTGCAGTGTGTGCTACTTGAAGGTACATCACCTGCTAATACTACTCACATATCACAGAGGTGTATACAAATAGTAAATTAAGTGGAAAGGGCTGCACTGCATGATGTCGAGGGCCTGTCCAGGGTGTGTATGTAGTGGTCTGACTGTGTTGTGAATGTCACCAGTTGGCTATTGTGAGGTCTGTGTAATGCCTGTCTACCACCTTACCTGTGTGTGTGTGTGTGTGTGTGTGTGTGTGTGTGTGTGTGTGTGTGTGTGTGTGTGTGTGTAGCAACAAACATTATAGTGCAGGTATTAATTTACATATGTTGTCTTCCCCCACAGGTGGACATGGTGGTCATGGTCTCTCCTGCTCAGAATCTGATGTCAGTGTCTCTGCAGACTCTGACAATGATGATGGTCATAGGCAGGCACAGGTGGGGTTGTCAGGGGCTGAATCTGTGGCATGGGTTGGCATCCCACAGTCTTCCCGAATGTTCCCGCACAGTCACAATGCCCACACATACCCCATCCCCAGCAGCCACAGATGATGGACAGCTGGCAGTTGGTGGCATGGAACAGGCTAGTGTGGTGACTACAGCAGGTGTGAGTGTAGCTTCTGGCCATAGCCAGAGTGCAGGCGAGATCCCACACAGGCAGATGGACAGGGCTGCTCGCAAGATGACTACTGCTCATCAAGCTGCTGTTGCAAGTTCCACAGCAAGTGTCACCAGTGGGTCTATATTAGATAAACGAAATTTTATCTAAATGAACACTACAATGATCAAAAATCCAAGACCTTGAACTCGCAATTGTGGGGCTGCACCCCCTTCACCCCCTGTTAAATATATATTCCAACTCCAAGATCACATTACAGTGAGGAAAGGGCAAATATTCCAATCTTCGCTGTACCGCAATTTCACAAAAACCATATCAATGTCCTAGATTTTCGATCATTGCAGCATTTGTTTAGATAAACTTTCATTTATCTAATACAGACCCATCACCAGACACATGTTTTGGGCTGTCATGGATGCACAGGCACATAGTGAATGCAACACCAGACAAATACTCAGGATGTTGGAAGCAACTCTTTCTGATTTACGTGGTGACATACATGACCTTGTTGAGGCCAGACATCAAAATACTGAGGTAATGAATAGACAGTGGGGTGAGACCTTGGCAATCCTCAACCATGGCATGTCTGTACTAGAGTGTGTTGTGGGAGATGGGCATTGTAACATGGATGTAGGTCAACAACAACATCAACTGAGAGTCTACGGCACTGTGCACCTTCACACTCCTGTAATGGCAGTGACACCAGCTCTACTGAAGGGGGGGATACTATCCACATCACAACAAATCAGGCCATGGGCATATGGTCTTGGCCAGTCCTGTCAGGGGCACAGATCCAGCAGACAGCAGTCACCATCAGGAAGCAGTACTGCATCTGGCATTGGGCCTGGTGGTGCCAGTGAGACCCCTGGCAGGACCAGATGTTCTTCGTTTTCCATTGCTGCAGTCCTTACTATTGGGTATAGTCCGCATCCAGTCGGCCCAAATACCAGAGTATAAGGCTGACGTCGGTCAGGGCGCATTAGACTGACGTCAGTACGTCAGGGTACTAATGCGCATGACCGGTGTCATATCCTCAGTCTTTTTTGCCGCGTGGTCCGATGCAGAAGCAGTTTTGCGAGTGCAGGTTGGCGTTCTGAAATATTTCCGAAACCGGAGTTTCAGACCGAATCAGAGTTGGCTAAGTACCCGTTGAACATTTTGGTTTTTCTTGCCTCAATATTTAACGGATGTCAGAAAAGTGAATAACTGTATTTCTTGTGGGAAACAAATACCTCATAGGGATTACCATACATTGTGTATACCTTGTTTAGGGCCTGAGCACGACGTTGTTGGTTGCCGCTCTTGTGCTAGGTTTAACAAACGCACTATTAAGAGGAGGTTAGACTGTGCCAGATTAGTGTTTGGGAAGCGTTGCAATTATAAAATGCCGTCGGATGCTCCGACGCCCGCTTCGTCCAAGAAGCGTAAGGACAAAACAGCGAAGCCTAGGGTTGATGAACCGGCAGTCCCGGACGTCGGTTCTTTAGGAGGCTCAGTGGAGCCAGAGGTTTTGCCAGGAGTTTCTATGGAGTCTCAGGCAGAAACTTTACTGTTACAGGATGTACCCTCTCAGGAGGCAGGCCAGGCTGAGGGGGCTTCTCAGGTAACTATTCTTCCCTCTCTTCCCAAAGTAGTTAGAGCCTCTCCTTCTGTTGCCAAAACTTCTTTTAGAGGAAGGCCAAGTTCAGTTTCAGTAGGGGCTTCTCCTAGCCTTTCGGGTTCTGTACCTAAGAAACATATGCTTAAAATGGCAGAAGATTTGATTACTATGATTAGAGGTTCTATGGGCCCTCCTGATAAGAGGCCTAGGGTGGAACCAGAGTTTGACAGTTTTGAACAGGGTTCAGGGGCTTCTGAGTCTTCTGCGGAAGATTTGCAGGAGTATCCTCATTATTCTGATTCTGATGTGGATGATGCCACTCCTTCGGCTTCTCCTCCTGAGGATTTTTCATTTTCAGAGACTCTGCATTCCATGAGGGAGCACTTTAAATGGGAAGGCCAGGATTACTCTGATTCCAGGAAGAGGCTTAGGGAATTCTTGTTTTACCCCAGCATAGGCCCTTAGCTATACCTCCTGTGTTGACTGTGGTGGAAGATGTTTTGCAGAGGCTTCCCTGAACCCTGATTCCTTGCCTCCTGCTCCTGTTAAACCTGATAGGTACTATAGGGTGCCCGAAGCTCATAAGTATTTGTTTAAGAGTCCTAGGGCGGACCCAGACACTGTTTCTCAGGGGCCTAAAGGTGTTAAAGCCTCTGTGGTTAAAAATCCTGTTCCCACTGACAAAGAGGCAAGGGCGTTAGATAGGTGGGGTAAGAAAGTGTATACTTCTTCCACTCTAGCCATGAGAGCATTGAATTGTCAGTTTCACATGCTGAAATATCAAAATTATCTCCTTTCACAATTGAAATCTAAGGTGGATGCTTTGGCGGAAGGTATTGATTGTAAAGAATTGCTGGATTTAGTTTATGTGTCTGAACAAGTGGGCAAGCATTCTTTGCAATGTGGTTTTGATGCTGTGCAGGCCTCCTCGAGGGTGGCTGCCACTAGTTCTGTTCTTCGCAGGCATGCCTGGTTGAGGGATCAAAATTTGGCTGAGCATGTTAAGGCAAGGATTTTGGATGCTCCTTTACAGTCTGATGTGTTGTTTGGTTCACCTGTGGAAGCAGTTTTAAAGAAAATGGAGGACAAAGCTAAGTCTATGCAAACTGTTAAAGATTTTTTGCAGGTACAGCCACCGAAGTTTAGTAGAAATTGGCCTGCTAAGGGGTGGACATATCCTGCTTATGATTCCCAGTCTAGGGGTAGGTCTAGACGTGGTAGGGGCAGGGCCCAGGGTTCTTTTAGGCCTAGAACAGGGAGTTCACCTGCTCAGACTTCTGGTGAGGGCAGGGGTCAGTCCTTTCGTTAACAGACCCAATGACCTGCCTTTTCAGCTGCCAGTAGATTCTCGTCTGGCAGCTCCTTTGGAAGGACGCCTGTCTCTTTTCAAAGAAAATTGGGATTTAATTACTCCAGACGTTCCTCCTCCACAAAGAACAGAGGCTCACAAGCAAGTTTCTCAGTTACTCCAAATGGGGGCCATTCAGCCAGTCCCTGTATCAGAAAGGGGCCTAGGATTTTATTCTCGCATGTTCCTAGTACCACAGAAGGGGAACACGTGGAGACCAATTTTGGATTTATCTCTCCTCAACACTTATCTGGACATTCCCAAGTTCAAGATGTTGACGTTACAACAGCTTTTACCCCTGCTGGGCAAAGATCACTGGATGGTAACTTTATATCTCAAGGAAGCTTACCTTCATGTGCCTATCAGGCTAAGTTACAGGAAGTATCTGCGGTTTCGAGCTGGAGATTCTCATTATCAGTTTTCTGCATTGCCCTTTGGCTTATCTACTGCGCCCAGAGTATTCACAAAGGTTCTGGCTCCAGTGATAGCTTACTTCAGGCTACAAGGACTTCAAATCTATCCTTCTTTAGACAACTGCCTGATTCTGGCTCAAGAAAAGGAAGACCTTCTACAGCATCTGGAATATGTTATAGCAGTGCTAAGATGCCTAGGGTATTCTGTGAACGAAATAAAGTCCAGTCTAGTACCCTCTCAAGACATGTGCTTTCTGGGTGTGAGACTGCATACAGCAGCCCAGATGGCCTTTTTAACCCCGGACAAACAACAGAGTCTATCACTTTACTTCCATCAACTATCTCATCAGTCCGTGCTGACTGCAAAGACAGTCCTTCAAGCATTAGGGTTCATGGCATCTTGTATTCTGGTGCTTCCCAATGCCAAACTGCATATGAGGAAGTTACAATGGTATCTCAAAAATGTATGGACACAGCACTGCCAGGATTTAGACACTGTCATTCAAATAATACCTTGCCTTCAAAGAGAATTTTTGTGGTGGGCTCAGGAATGTCACCTAAACAAGGGACTCTCTGTGACCCAGCCAGAGGCGAGTCAGATTTTACCGACAGATGCCTCGGACATTGCTTGGGGAGCTCATCTAAATGGAAAGTGGATACAAGACAAGTGGCCTGCCAGACTACAGCATCTACATATCAACATGAAGGAGATGTTAGCAGTCCAGTTCGCTTTACTGGCTTTCAAGGAGTTACTTCTTCCAGGGCAGGTGTTGATTCTAACAGACAACACAACTGACATGTGGTACTTCAACAAACAAGGGGAAGCATTCTTATCCTCTATGCAGGCAAGCAATGATTTTATGGGAGACTGCGCTACGCTTGCACCTAACTCTTCAGGCAAGGTTTCTGCCAGGAGCACAGCACTCCTTAGCAGATGTGTTAAGCAGACAAATCATGGATCCCCACAAGTGGAAACTGGATCTTCATGTATTTCAGAAATTGACAGTGTCATGGGGAACTCCAGACATAGATCTGTTCGCTTCTCCACTAAACCACCAGCTGCCACAGTTTTGCACAAAGGGGTTTCATCACACAGCTTGGAAAGTGGATGCTCTGTCTTTCAGTTGGACGAACCTTCATGTGTATGCCTTTCCACCTCTGCCTCTTCTTCCAAAGGTACTGTTAAAGGTCAGACAGGACAGGCCAAGGATGATTTTGATAGCTCCAGATTGGCCTCGGCAACACTGGTACCCTCTACTATGGAGTCTGGTAAAGAAGCCTCCATGGCCTTTACCTTTGATTCCACATCTGTTATCCCAGCAGGACGGTTATCTGCTCCATGTCAAGCTTCACTCTCTTCATCTGACAGCCTGGCATATTCTGTGTTGAAACACAGCAGGTCTCAACTTCCTCAACAAGTTTTAAATGTAATTATGGAAGCTAGAAGACCTAGTACAAGGAAAGTGTACGCAGCCAAATGGAAGAGATTTTTATTTTGGAGTAAAGCAAAGAATTTGGAGATTTCTGAGCCTAATTTGAGTATGGCTCTTCAATATCTTACTGAGTTACTGGACAAGGGTCTGTCCTTCTCTTCCATTAAGATTCATGCTGCAGCAATCTCAGCTCACTATGATTGTGACCCACCATTGTTTTCGCATCCTTTGTTCAAGCAGTTTCTTAGAGGGCAAAAATATAAGACCCCCACGTGAAGCTCCTACTCCTGCTTGGGATCTCAATTTTGTGTTGGAAAAACTTACTCTACAACCTTTTGAGCCTGCGGCTACTGCTGAATTGAAATATGTGTCATGGAAGACTGCTTTTTTGTTGGCTATTACTTCTGCAAGACGGGTGTCTGAGTTGCAGGCCCTTATGGCAGTCGAGCCCTTTTTGATTTTCCATAAGGATAGGGTATCATTACGTACTAATCCTTCCTTTATGCCTAAAGTGGTTTCTAGTGTGGCTTTAAACCAAACTATTCATTTGCCTACTTTTTATGCAGACCCCCAAAATAAAGGGGAAAAGATTTTGCATACTTTAGATGTACACAGGCAATTGCGTTATTACTTAAGCAGGACTAAGGATTTTAGGCAGTCTCAGCAGTTGTTTGTTTCTTTTGCTTTGAGTTCAGGGCAAGCCTGTGTCAAAACAAACTATTTCTAGGTGGATTGGCTTTTGCATTGCATTTTGTTATTCCCATCATGGCAAGGAGATTCCTGCTGGGATTAGGCCTCATTCCACTAGGGCTACTGCCACTTCAACAGCATTTCTACGGGGTGGCAACTAAGGATATTTTGGAAGCAGCTACTTGGAGTTCAGTGCATACTTTCTCTAAGCATTATCACCTTCCTATCTACTCTAAGTCTAGGGCTGGTTTTGCCACAGCTGTTTTGCAAGGCATGTTGTCAGCTCCTGCTTCTTTATGATTTGCCAGCCTCCTTACCTCTGCTTTGGGATTCTACCCAATAGTAAGGACTGCAGCAATGGAAAGCGAAGAACATAGTACAGTTTTGTACCTACCATAAATGTAGATGTTCGAGGATTCCATTGCTGCAGTCCAATTTACCTCCCTCCTTCCCCTCTGTGTTTAGGGGTGGTTGTGTAGGTGAGTTTACCTGCTTATATTTTTGTATATATTGTTCATGTTTTGGTGCAGGTATTTTGGGCCTTGTCTTTTTCGGGTCTTCTGACATCTGGGGCAAGAAAAGACTGAGGATATGACGCCGGTCATGCGCATTAGTACCCTGACGTACTGACGTCAGTCTAATGCGCCCTGACCGACGTCAGCCTTATACTCTGGTATTCGGGCCGACTGGATGCGGACTATACCCAATAGTAAGGACTGCAGCAATGGAATCCTCGAACATCTACATTTATGGTAGGTACAAAACTGTACTTTCCCGTGTCCATGGCCGGAGATGGTGAATTGGACACCCTGCCATGTACAGTCCACAGCTGACCAACATACACCTGTGTAGGGCACCCACTTGGCATGACTGTATGCATACATACATACACACACACACACACACACACACACACACACACACACACACACACACACAAACAAACACACACACATCTGTGTCACAGACAGGTCACCTCCAGACACACACACACAGCACCTCTGCACAGCCCATCTATAGGATACCTCTCCAAACACACACATATGATAACAACCATACGGCCCAGCCTAGGCCTCTGACAAACCCACACCACACCCTGTGCATAGGATGATACCTGTGCCACATCCCTGTCATTCATACCATCGATGCAGGGACATGCTAATATGGGTCTGATGCAGAGGGTGAATATAGTACAGTGTAGCTATGAAATACTGTGTAAGGTGCTGTCTGCTTGCATTTGTTATGGGTACACATAAAGGTGACTGTGCCTTATTAGCCATCATGCATTATTGTTGTTAGTACTACTGACTGAATGTCATCTGACATGATGTATTCTGCTTGTGTTCCAGGTGTCTGTGTGTCTACAGGCTGTGGCCCTGCAGACATTACCAACATGGAGTATGGCATAGTGGAAATACACCGACTGTTTCATAGCCAAGGGACAGCTTTATAGGTACATTTACCAGGTGTGTATGCATGCAGCAGTGTGTGAGGGACACTGTTGTCAGACAATGTGACATTGCATACATACCCCTTGTTACAGACAGGTAGCCTTCAGACATGTCACCTCAGTGTTGTGTAGTACTACAGGCTCATACATACAGAACAGGTTACTGGAGTACTGTCAGTAGGTCCCTCATAAGCTTAGCCATTAGATTAACCACAACAGATTCACCTGTCAGTACCTGTTGACCCTGCCATTTCTTTTCCATACACTCAACCCTGATGCAGTTGGTGAAGGCATGCATGGTATTGTGTATGACAGGTTTACGGTATGTATTCCAGAGTTCACAGGGTGGAACAGGGAGACCAAATGATATAGCCTTCACATACACACAGTAAAGACTGAGGATGTGCATACAGTAACACAGCCACAGTTGGCAGTAGACAGATTAGTAAACCTACATATCCACTTTAATGTACTATAGTGCTACATACACATGACATGCCCCACAAAGATTATATGCATGGGACATTACTCTCTACTTTTTACAACATGTAATGTTGTGAATGCCGTCATAGATGGTGAGATAACCCACCAGCAACTGGAGTCATCTATTGCTCCTACAAGCCTGGACAAGTGATAAGGTAACAGCCATTGTATCAGCATGATGTTTCAGTCAGGTATGATATCTGATGCTGGCATGTGTGTCACTACACTAACTGTGACCTATTTGGCAACAATATCACATACATGCCATTGTTAGGGAACCCAGACCACATATAGGTTGCAAACATCTGGATATTCCATAGACATCTGTACAGATGACTGATATGGCCTGTACAATGGTTTAACATGCTGCATGTGAGGCAGATCCCATTAACACACTATATAATGTAATGTCATCAGTTGGTGGTAAACAGGCGTGGATGGTACACACATCAAAATGATATAACCCACATATGATATGATTCTCACCCAAACACACACACAAGCACAGTTGCCAGTATTGAAATTAGAACCCCTGCCGAGTGGGAACAGTCTCTTAATACGTAGACCTAGAGACACACACACACACACACACACAAACACACACACACACACATACACACACACACACACATACACAGGTGATGTGATATTATAACCTCAGTAGTATTACACAGTGGGTCTCACCTTTTATGCTGGTATGTGCAAATGTTTACAACAGGTATGCCATTGTCCACAGCAGGACATCACTGAATGCCTTCAGGGTATCCGTGTGTGTGATTCACTCTGTCCGTGTACCCCTGTGTCTCTCTCTATCACTGTCTAACTCTCACTTCCCCACATCTATGTGTGTGTATGCTTGACATATGTTATCTGTTGTCCAAATATTTGTCTGTGTAGCGCATGCAACAGATGCAGCTATATCACATATGGGCCACCTACAGCTATCTGAGGGTAATCCTGTCTGATGTGTGTGTGTGTGTAGGGACAGTTAAGGTGTACATAGCTGTCTGTATGCACAGACATATACACAATACAGTCATATAGTCCAATGTGGGTTCCAACATGTCCTGTGATTCTCTAAGTGTAGCAGCATGCCCAGTGTGACCTTCTCTAGTTAGAGAGAGACTCCATTCCAGAGATGTGTACTCCAGTCTGGGGTTTTGTGTGCTGCAGCCATACCTCTCAGGAGTACACAGGGCTTTCCTCGGGGTACTGGGTTTGTTTAGCAAACATTTTCTGACATATCTGTAATCTGACACTGCACTGTATTGTGTCATTACCTAGTGGCAGACATCCTCAGATCATTACAGTGCCTTACCAGTGGAATACTAGTTGTATGATGTGTAGACCAATATTATGAGGCCAGTTATATACATTCCTGCCCAACAAGGCCAGTTGTGAGGTGTGGCTACAGCCAGTTGAGTGATGACATGCTGTGTAAACACTTCAGCAACTTGGTGATATACTGGCTGGGGATCTCCTGCTTGTGTGGTATTTTTCTAACCTGAGATGTCATATCCTGGTGTGGCCATACCTCTCACCTGTACATTTTTTGGCAGATTGTCCAGATGTTTGGCTAGAGGTTTCATCCAGCCTACATAAACTTGTGTTTTTTATGGTAAGTTGGTTACATATAATTGAAGAGTGATGTTACAAAATAATGACAGACATTACTACATAACCTTCAGACAATTCCTGCTACTGCAAACCCTCACCCTACCAGCTTTCTCAGTATGTAAGGGCAATATTTACAACACATGCCTATCATTGTGCCTTTGCTCCACTTTTATTTCTGCCCTTGTCCAGACATCTTACTGTCAGAGGTTGGGAGTTATGGGTGTGGGTACAGAGTGCATTCTACTGTGCAGGCATGTCCATTATATGTAAAAGCAAACATAAAAAGAAAAAAAATATTGAAAATAACCACTGGCAACAGTACCAAAAAGCACTTTTCACCAAAGCCTTAGCACCTCGGCTACACAGCCTTCAAGAAGTCCATTATATGTGTAGTATATTCCACATAGCACAGTGACTTCCAGGTATGTCAGTGGCAGAGCAGTAGGTGTCACTGACATACATAACAGTTGCACTGCAGCTATCTGCACATGGCCCTGTCAACGACAGCATTGTACGTAGGACACTACAAGACGACAGCCAGGAGAATGTGCTGACCAGATCTTGACAGTATTAACCACACATACATAGCTCATTGACCCCTGCATATTGTGGACATGCAACATGTATTCAAGTGTATTGGGACAGCCCTGCCAATGTGTGCTCTGCTGCTATTTCCCTGCAAACATACATGCTACTGCATTTCTGTGGGTATATGGGGGGGGGGGGACACCTGTGAACTGCACACATTTGCCCAGACTGTGCTGATATTTGCTTTGCATTTTGGTTCCATTTACCATACTATTATGCCCTGTCTTGGGGACTAGAGGTATATCAGTAAACACCACAGGTCAGATTGTAATGACATACATTTGACTTTCAGGCTTCTTACCCTTCATAGCCTAACTGCAACTGTGAGACCAGCTGTGATATCACTGTGTGAGCCTGTAGGGGGGTAATTCAATATTGCCACCATTTTTGGACCTTTGCCAGACATTTCTCTCTGGTTTTCTACAGCTGACTTGTTGTGTGGGTCTGAGGGGTGGGTATGAGTCCCCCACACTGACATTTATGCCTGTGACCTATGACCCACAGTTAGTTGTTCCCACACATATACTGCAGTGGGATTTGCCACCTTGGGTACTACTGCACAGTGTGGGGAGGCCAGTATTGGGCAGACATTTCCTGATGTCACACATAGCTGTCAGTTGTCTGATGCTATCCTAGTAGGCCACCCATTCCCTTACATGCATGCAGTATTACCATAGATATGCTACCAAAACATACTAATCCATTCATTTATTGTTAAGAAGACAGACTTACCTTGTGCTTGCAGCAGTTATGAGGACAGTTATTGAGGGCCACCTATGTTGGATGCACACAGTACACTGCCTATACATGGTAAGTTACAGGTAATGAGATGTGTGTGTCATCCATGTTAATGTGTGTGTGTGAATCAGAGAGAGGTGTCAGTCCCTAGGTCTCTACAGTATCCGTGTGTGTGCTATGTGTTGCCGCTTTGCCAAAGCCTGAGCATACTAGGCATGCCTCTGTCTGCATACAGGAGCAGGCTCAGAGACCTTCTCCTCTGAGTCCCTCTGTGTCTGTGGGGGGCTGTGTGGCCCTTCCTCATACTGTTCTTGCTGCAGCTGCTTCCGCAAGATCATATTGTGTTGCATGGCACATACTATGAACATGTGTCCACATATGGCTGAAAGTACTGCAAGGCACCACCAGATGTGTCAAGGGAGTGGAACCATGACTTGCGGATCCCAAGCACATCTATAATCATCTTGGTTAATGCATGTGCCTCATTATGGCATTTTTGAGTGGGTGTGTGTGCATTTCTGATGGGTTTCATCATCCATGGCTCCAGTGCATAGCCAGCATCTCTAACAGATGGCCATACAGGATGTTCCCACTGGTAAATGCCTTGTACAGTTGTGATGAATGCCAGATGTGGGAGTTGTGATAGTTTCCATGGCTGCCAGCACACACATTCATGATAATGCCCTGGGCATTGCACATGACCTGGCAGTTGATGGAGGGGAAGCCTTTGTGGTTTATGTAGACCCTATCCTGTTCAGCGGGTGGTGCTTTGATGTGGATGTGCATGCAGTTTATCACACCAGTACCTCTGGGTATTATGCTACACTGTGTATGAGAAGCATATTGCTGGTTCTCTCCTCCTCACGGGTGTTGGGGAAGTAAATATGCTCACCGGCATGTGGTAGGATGGCATCCAGGAAATGGTGAGTACCCTAGATTCGGATGCCTGTGAGACCCCCATGATGTCCCCAGTAGGTCTTTGGAAAGTACCTTTAACTAGTATTCTTATGGCTACACATACCTTGTTATCCACTGGGATGGGTTCCCCTCTGTTGGCTCTGGGTCTGAGTTGATGCCGGCACAGCTCAGTGATTTGCTGCAGTAGTCTCTGTCCACCCTGTAGCACTCTACTATCTCCAGATCATGTAGCCCATGGAAAGTTACCCTGGGTCTGAACACTCTACTCCTCCTCCTCGGTCTGTGGCAGTTGACAGCATTATCCTCCTTACTGCCCTTAGCCTCTAGCACACACTGATGGATCAAAGCAATGGCAGCCCCTAACATTTTTTTGATTACAATTCCCCCACATTTATACACCAATGGTGCAGAGTTTGTGTTGAAAAAATAGACTGTAAGGTGTTTGCATAGTTTATACTGGTGTGCTGCAGATGCTGCCTGTATGATTGGCTGACTATGATGCCTTCCACCTGCCAGCTGTGTTATTTGTACTTAATTGCATTAATTCTGCTATTTTCCTTTTTTTTTCTTTGCCCCTTCCCATTTCCATCCCTTTTAAGCCCCAAGGTGCACAACGCAAACCTGGGGCCCAAATGTAAATAGTTCTGCTATTTAAGTTTTTTTTTTTGTTTGTTTGTTTTGTTTTAGACCTGGTGTGTGCCACGCAAATCCATTTAGCTAAGATAAACAATGAGAAATGGCCCTCCCCTGGACATGAACATGCTCTTCATTTCAAGGAATTAGTCAATACAGCCTCAGACTCACCCGCTTGCTTAGCTATGCTTAGCTAAGCTTATCTGGGAGCCATGGAGCTCCAATGTGCTTACAGCAAGCATGACACACAGCCTTTTCATGTCAGCTGCTATTCCTGCCTACATGATCGTGTTATAGGACCTACACGGTTAGGTGTAGTTTGGCACTTAGAAATATCAGTGATTCATTGCTTCGGGTTATTCAGTGTTCGGTGAAGTCATCTCGCATTTTTCTGATTCGGGTAAGTGTAATTTCAATTAAGCAAGGTAGACACACATACACACACACACACACACACACACAAACATATATATATATATGTAAATATGTATCTGCATATATATATATAGGTTTACCTCCATA